>NC_069004.1:979609-983347 GCF_001194135.2 Octopus bimaculoides
GGGGGGGGGGGAGAGAAACACTAGTTCTGATAGCAGTCCAATGTGTATGCATATTTATATCCATATCGTAGATTTTTTGTCCCAGTGGTCATCTTTGTCACTCGTCTCCAACGATGGAATTGAACCAAGCCACAATTGCTTCTTCTGTCTTCTCTGCACACAGCCATCAACAATGTGCATGAGCACATAAGACAAATACATGCACACATACAAACACATGCGCGCACACACACATACACACGTTGACATTAGATTCCACTGGGGTGAGGTCTTTCATTTTTTTTTTGTTTTTGTTTATTTTTTTCTTGCTTTTTTTTTTTTTTTTTTTTTTTTTTTTTTTTGTCCAGTTGGTAGTAAAGGAGACTGTGTTGAATAGGACTATTTCTCAAGTCATCAGGTCTACTTCGTCAGCAGCTAATGTCCACTCGGCTTAATCATCATCGTCATCTTCAGATTCTTCTTCAGCTTGTTCCAACCATGTCAGCCACTGATTGACCTACAACAGAACAACAAAAATGAAAAGAAAGAACGAAAAAGAGAAACAAAAAATGTGAGCTCAGAAAGACAAAGCAAATTCAAAATTACTCAAAAGAGCCAAAAATAAAAAAAAGAATAAAAGGCTAAGTTAATTACCTGAAAGAGGGCCTTTCCTTTGCCAGGGTATTCATCATTGATATCTTCCTTCCATTTTAGGAATGCTTCCTCTTCAATAATCTCCATATCGTAGAAATGCATAAAGAATCGCCGTAACATATCTGCAAGAAAATTAAAGAAAATAAGAAAAAAAAATCACAGAAATCACTTTCCATATTGATTTCGTCTTTTAGGTCAATATTTCTTAATTTCTGCAAGGGCATGTGTGGCTAAGAAGTTAGCTTCCCAACAACATGGTTTCAGGTTCAGCCCTATTGCATGACACCTTAAGCAAGTGTCTTCAATTATAGCCCTGGACCAATCAAAGCCTCGGGTGGATTCGGCAGAAATCCATTGTCTCCAGGTTTTGCTCAATGGTTTATAACCAATGGCCTTACTACAGCATCATTTGTTTGTGAAGTCCACTATAAAAGCATTTCCAGGCTTCACTGTGTTGTGTGATCACTTCACTTGTTTACAGGTGGGAGTTGGCCACAGGAAGAGGATCTGTCCAGACATTCCCCTCTGACCCATGCAAGCATGAAAAAGTAGATGTGATGATAAAATAGACAAAACCTCAAAACAAAATAAAACCTCAACATTTAGACTCTTGTACGGCTAAAATCAACTTTACATCAAACATGGAATAAATTGTAAGCAATGACTTACTTTTTGGAAACTGGTTGATATAACAAAACACCTGAGATGCATATAGGGCAACAACTTGAAGGTCTATGTGGTCATGAAGAAATTGCTGAAGGACAACCTACAAAAAAAAAAAGGGGACAACAATGATTAGTTTACTTTCATGAGTAAAATACATTCCAGAAACCTTAAAATTTAAATGACGCTGAGTATATTGTTTAATCTGAAACTATTTTCGAAATCTTATTTTCTCTCTCTCTCTTGACAGGATTTGAAACAAGAACAAAAATCAGAGTTTATCATTCAAATGTTTGCCCTCACTGATATTAGAGCTAATTAAATACAATTGGAGAAAACAAAAAGAAGAGAAATCTTACTTTTAGTTTATCCAACATGTCTTTTTCTTTCTCAACCAAATGTTTTTCTGGTGGTATACTGGGGTCACAATTTTCTGATAATGTTGATGCCTTTGTAATATATTTTAGAATGCTGAAAATAAAATTTAAAAAAATATTGTAAATATATTTGGGAAACAGTTACAATCATCAATTGCAACAATTTAAAAAAAAAGGAGAGAGAAGAGCTGCTTTCAAATAGCAATTATTAATCTTATCTGAAATTACTGTACAAAGATTACTACAGACAATGAGATTAAGTTTTTTAATATTCTCTTTAGAGAACTTTGGAAGAAAAATTATTCACCATTAGCAAAACCGAATAATTTGTTCACAAAGACTGAAGGGAAAGATTTTATGTTAAATTCTCCTGTGAAACATTTTCAATCATTCTTTTACTTGTCATTGGACTGCAACCAAGCTGGAGCACTGCCTTGAGGGGGTTTAGTCCAATAAATTGCCCCCAGGACTTACTCTCTGCCTGATACATATTCTAGCAGTCACTTTGTGCCAAACCATTTACTGAAATGTAAACAAACTGATGCCAGTTGTCAAATGGTGGGTAGGGCAAACACAGTTGCATATGCATACACACAGACACACACAAAGCTTCCAGTTTCTCGCTACCAACATTCACTCACAGGGGGTGCTGAACCCCAAGACTATGAGGTTGCAAAGCGAACTTGTTAACCACACAACTATGCCTGTGACAATTGTGGAACAAGATCACCTTGTGAGAAACACTCTAGGTGTATTTTAAATAGAGAGAAATTAAAAAAAAAAAAAGATATTAAAACAATGTCTTCTAACCTTGTGGTAAGAATATTAACAAAACCAGGGCTTTGGTGCAGGTCATTCTGCACTTTGTCCTTGATCCATTTAAAAATTGCTGTGGCACTGGGGTCAGTCTGGATTTGTTTCCAAAGTTCAGATTGAATACGGAGAAGAGGAAATAGAAAGCTAAGACCCCTGTCTTCTAAAATCTCCATCATTTTCTCTTTACTCTGGTCGTTTTCTTGGTTGAGAGAGGAAGAAGAAAAAAGAGTATCTGGAGTCAAAAGTACGCAACATCACCATAAGTTTATAATTCTCATTTCACTGAGAACTAAATGAAATAAACTTCTTGAAACTAGGCTTCTTAATAAACCATTGTCCTCAATAAATGAACTAGAACATATTTGAAATGTAAAGTATTAAATATCAAGCATTATAAGATTCTATTTGAGACAGAAAAAGAGAAACAAGCCACTGAGAGGATTGCATACCATACAACTGATTGTATACTAGACACTCAGTAAATTCTAAAGTGCACCCTGCCATTTCAATACACAGAATGCCTTATTATAACAAACATAACATGGTGACCTCTCTCGTGGTACAAAAGTGTATAAGTACCATGATAAGTAATAATAATAATATATGGTTCAGACGGTTGTCTTTTCTGTCTTGAATATCTTAATGTATAAAAGAATTTACACATTAATCATAATGAATTAAGTAAAATAATTTCATGATCATAAAATAGATTCATTATATAAAAATCTAAATTACAACTTGAAAATTTCAACCAACAAAAGGAAAAAAAACAAACAAAAAAACCGAAAAAACCCAAACCGTTTGGCCTTACCAGGTAACATGTCTTGCAGGTTTATCTTACTTTCATTGAAGACATTCACTAGCCATTCTTTGTCCTTCTGCTTGTGCATTTGTTGTAGAGAAATAAGGAAGAGTGGATAGTGGGCTCCTTTGTCCAAAACTTCAGCGAGATCCGATAGGCTGATAACATTCCCTCCTATCGCATGCGCTGCATAACTGGCCACATAGGATTTAATCAATGGAACGTCAGTCTCCAGTTCTTGAAGTTTCTCAAGCAGGCTGCGGTAAGCCTACAACAGACATCATAAAATACAATCAACATGTGCACAAAAAAAAAAAAAAAAAAAAATTGATAAAAAGCCATAAGAATAAAGCATTCTTTCACAAAATGACAAATTCTTGACATTTTTACTAAAATGTTAGAAACTTTCAAACATTTTAGTAAAAATGTCAAGAATTTGTCATTTTG
>NC_069004.1:983400-988850 GCF_001194135.2 Octopus bimaculoides
TATTAAACATTTTATGAAGCGAGAGGTTTTTTGTGGATAAAACTATAAACCATGTAAGTAATAACATCCTTCATTTATGGTGGTAATAATGATTTTATAAATGTAAACATTAAACAGCTTGAAAAATATTAATCTTTACTTACTCCCATAAAAGTTTCTGATGTTACAAGGTTTTCTGGTTTCATGCCAACTATAAGATTCATGACTTTCTCTCTTTCAGTATCTGGAAAATAAAGTGAAAACTTCTTTTAAAACATTAAACAAGGGAAGCACATTCAACCTTTCAATGTCCAGCTTATCGTTGGTTTACATTGTTTTCAGCTAATTGTGCATTACCTATCTTATAGCTTCCAAGATTTCAATGATATAATTGTTTATATTTAGAGTGACATTGTAGAGTAGTTGTGAGAGGTAATCCCTTGCTTTCAACAATTACAATTAATATAGTTATTGTAGCTATCGTTAGAAATACAATTATAAATACTCACCCGATTTGTCCACATTGTTTAACATCATTTTGTAAATGCTATCGGAGATAAACCTGAAATTAAATTTATATAAACTTAATATTTTCTTTTTTTTTTTTTATGGTGAAATGTAATAGGAACAGATTTTAGAACAAACACCAAATTTATTGACAAACAATTACAAACGAACTTAGCTAGAATCAAACAATTATGTACAAGAGTTATAAATAAGCCAGGACTTGGAATAAATCTTGTGAAGAATTTAAATTACAAACAGGTCACCACCAGCACTCTACCCAGTCTTTTGTCCTCCTTTATACTCTTTACATCAACACAAAAGTTTAAGTCTGGTTATAAATTGGGTAATATATACCATGTATATCGCTTTTACAGCAAGACACCAATTCCTGACCCTCCACCCCATACTCTAAACCCCTCATCACCTGTCATACAAGTGACTTGGTGACCTCACTGGTATCAGTGCCATGCAAAAACCATCCACTACCCACTGTAAAGTGGTTGGCACAGAAACCAGGACAAAGCAGACACAGGAGCGTGATAGCTTCTTTCAAACCATCCAACTGGAATGAAACAGTAATGCAAAAAGATTCCCTCCGCTGATCAAATGACAATATAAAGGAAGCCTGTGCGAGTGACGCTACATGAATGGTGAAGGACAAAGACCCAAATATAGCAGTGCATTAATATCAATTTATTCTAGATTAATTAACAGATTAAACGCTCCTAATTAGATAATCCATCAATAATTAGTAGGTTATAAAAATCAACATGTATACTTACTTATTTGGAGCATTCAAATCTTTAATTGCACTGGTTGCTACTTGAACATCTCCAGAATTAAAGTAATCATCAAGTAAGGAAGTCTTCAAAAGGAGAAATGAAACAATATTTACTGATGTAAAGAACAAACAAAGCAAGCAACAGAAATATTTACACAATTATTCCACACGTTTTCTTACACTATGTGGTGTAAGTTTTCTTAAATATACATTTATTTCTATTCACTTCTATTCGCGAAAAGTTCTATGTCCCAAGTCTCCAAGCTAACCATTTCCTTGGCTTATATACTTTTTGAACATCAGAATTTTTTCAAAATGACCAAATTTTTTCAAAATGACCAAATTTTCAGCCATAATACAATTATGTCTGCTTTGGTTTCTAAAATCAATTACAACAACTATTACAGGTTATGGTGTGTGTGTGTGGTAGCTTTATAAATTTGTGAGTGAATACCTTCAGATGTGGATAAAATCACTGGTCTCTGACCTACAACACAGCTCTTGCTTATGGCTACCAGAAGTCAGCAAGCAAAACCAACAACCATTTTACATACAGTTTTATAATTATTACATAACCACAACAAAAACAATTTCTAAACTAATATTACTGAGGCTGTGCAATATAGAAGTCAAAAATGCTAGATAATGAAAAGAAAACTTACCATGCTGTTTTCAAGCTCCTTTTTGGTAAGTGGTGCTTTTTTGACTGATTTAGATTTTTCTGGATTAGCTTGCTTGATGGTAATTTGAGGCTGAAAATTTAATGAGATATCATTTAAATACATATCTACACTGATATAAATAGATGCATATGAAGAATGACAAATAAAAACAATGAAATAATAAAGCTTAAAATAAATTATAAAGCTAGGTGCAGGCATGGCTGCATGGTTAAGAAGTTCAGTTTCCAACCACAGGGTTTTGGGTTCAGTCCTACAGCATGGCAACTTGAGGAAAGTGTTTTAGTATAGCCTCAGATTGACCCAAAACTTGTGGATCAATTTGGTAGACAGATAGTGAAAGAAGCCCAGTGTGTGTTGGGTTGGCAACAAGAAGAGCCTCTGGCCATAGAAAATCTGCCTCAACAAATTCCATCCTACCCATGTTAAGTATAGAATTTTGCATATTCCATGAAAGGCCAGAACAGGTTCTCCAGCCAAAACTTAATATTTGATGCTGATACAAGAGTGGCAGTACTTTCAGCTTAATTCTGACCTCAACTGCACAAAATGGAATCAAAATTCTCCGTATTTGTGCTTATGATGTGTCAATACAGATTACCTAAACATTAAGAGTTTAAAATGTTAATCCAAATTCTTGCCTGCTTGTTTATCAAGTGTGGATTAGGATTTGATCCCATGTCATATAATGGAGGCTGGAAAGTTGTTTGTGGCGTCCCAATCAAAGGACGAACAGGCTTAGACAGCATGTTTGGCACTGATGGACGTAACATGTTAAATGGCTTGTATGGTCGAAGGTTGATGTCTTCAGGTCCTGAGTTTGGTTTTTCCGGTACAACTGGTGGCTGCATGTTCATTCGCATAAATCTTTGCGGCAAATCTCTTCCAGGTGCTGAAAAGGCTGGCAAGAGAATGAAAATATTTAAATTAAATATTCCTTCACTTTTGTAATCATTATCTGATACAGATGAAAAAAATCTGAAGAGACATTTATTATTATTCTTAAGAAGGGCTGATTATATGCAAAACACATGCGAAATATATTTTCTAAGTGCAATCTTCAGTGTGATCAGTAAATATCTGATTGAACAAAGGGAAAGTATTTTACATTTAAGCATTTTACCTGGCGTGCTCACCCCCTTTAATAATAATACTACAAGTGGCTTGTTAAATAAAATAGGCGAAAGAAACTGACCTGGTGTCCTTTGCACAGAGCTTAAAGGCGGCTGTGCCAATAATGGTGATTGCATTGGTGCCAATGGAAGAGATTGGTGGTTTTGTTGAGTTTGAAACATCGGTGGTGTTGATGTTTGTTGTGGGTTGACTCGTCTGGTAGATCTGGGGCTGGTACCTGTACCAACACCACCCATTCCAAATCCAATGCTGTTTCCAACTGGACCACCCGCACTATTGTCTTGCATGCGTCTATTGTTGAACTGATTGGAAAAGTTACCTACAAAGAAAATGACAGGAATGTCTGCAAGATTAATATTTGCTTTCTTCCATTGTTTATTAGTTGAATGAAACCCTAATTTACAGAGAAATGTTTATTTTTGTTTATTTTGCGATTTGCATCATTTAGCATAGTACAAGAAAAGAAAACCAATGTGAAACCATATATGATTCTAAGATACAAACTTCTTGTTTTTAAAGCGATTCAAATTAAAAACTATCAAGATTTCAGATTAATTCACGTTCCATACACCAACTTGATTTTTTTTTTTAATAAGGACAAAAACGTTTTACTAAATTCCTCATTATTTTCAAAATCAAGTGAAACAAAGTCTACATATTTCAACAAAAATATGAGAACAAAACGGTTTAAGAAACGTTTTGTAATCTCACTAAACTGGCCAGACAGGTTCACAAAGAAGATTCCAAGTCGACACCATTTGTAAGACAGTGACATTTGTTTAAAATCAAAGCACAATGCCAAGACAAGGAGACACTTATGCACACACGTCCCTATACACAATGGGCTTCTTGACAGTCCCTGTCAAGCAGATTCATTGTCAAAGCACTTGTTAGCCCAGGGTTACAACAAAAGAAACTTGCCCAAAGTGCAATGCAATGGGACTGAGCTTGAAACCACGTGGTTGTTGTAAAATGGACATCTTAACCACACAACCATGCCTACTTTGGTCCTCACTCATCAGTTTCTGCCTCTCAGCAAAGAAAAAAGAAAAGACCCACATTGAAGTAAGACAATCAAGGCTACAAATATAATAAAACAGCTGGAACGCTGTCATTGGATAATATTAATTTTAAATACATGGTATCAAAATGATGCCAAGAAAAATTTGAATAATCTCACATTCGAAAAAGGGAAATCCACTCACCTGGTGTTGGCTGACTACCTCTCCTGCCCATATTCATAGAATAACCGGACAAAAATCCATCTGCTTGAATTACACCTGGCCCAGTACCAATGTTATCTACAAGAGAAAACATGTCCAAAATGAGCAATTTTTCTCCACCATTACGATACGGAACACCTGAATCAGAATAAACAAAACTAAAGAGTCAATAGGCTTTTAGTTATGAGAATGACTAATTGGGTCAGCAGCTCTTAAAAATTTTGGAAAAAGGAGGAAGAGGAGAAAACATTAATTCCATTCTCCTTCTAGATTAATCAATGCTGTCTTTTACCACTATCTGACATGTTTACAACCTCAGAAATTAAATGATTTGGTTAAAAATCCACTAAATGTATTATTTATGATCTTAGTTCATTTGAAAATCAGTCAGGGTCACTGTTCTTAAAAGGCTAAACATTCCAAGAACACAAAGTTAACACCAAAAGCATTTACCTGGTGAAATCACTAATTTTAGTAACACAATTTACATTATTAGATATCTTTGTTAAACATATTCCAGATTTGTTATACTTACTAAGCAATCCAGTAGGGGCAGCACTGAATATGTCTGCCAATCCCCCTCTGTGGCATGGTCCCATATTTCCGTTCATCATGCGTGATCCAAACAAACCACCAGTAGGCCCACCAGTACGCCCCGATCCATCTGGAAGACCAAGGTATATTCCAAACTCCTAGGGAAAAAGTTAGAAAGGGAAATATAAAACTAAAGATACATAACATCAGAACATTTCAATACTTGGGTGGGGTGAAATATTTTATCCCAGAAATAATATTGATTCTGTTGCCTTTTTTGTTTGTTCCTAACTGCACATTATTTTTCAAAACTTTGGGTTAGGTTACGTCTTCAGAATCATCTATATATGTAGCTAAAGAGAGCTCAAAGTCCCATGTTTTCTCAAGACAAGTATATAAATAAAGGAGAAGTAACTCCTGCCTTAAGATTCATTCAGTTATTTTTTCATTATAACAAGCAGAATTTGCTCAACTTTCTTATTGCTTTTATAATTTCCAAATTAGGTTTACAAGAGACAGATTGTTAAGTCATTAAAATGAGAGTTCAAATTTATTACTAGACACAGCAATTCTCAATTATATCATTATTTATTTATTTTACTTTTTTAATAA
>NC_069004.1:989369-1001994 GCF_001194135.2 Octopus bimaculoides
AAAAAAAAAAAAAAAAAAAAAAGTTAATATATATAAGTAAAGGCGTTACAGACAGATGATTCTCCATTAGCTACAAATTAACATATTTTTAATTTCCGGTAAAAAAATCTAACATCATTAGGTTCCCTAATTAACTATCTACAAATAACAGTTTCAAAACTATTGAAATAGAGAGTGGGTATATTGAAAGAGTTTTCTCACTATCTCATAGTCCTGACCATATTAAGTTAATTATAAATGTTAGTTCTATTAACCTAGAATGGAGTTAGTTAATATAGCCAAAATTTAGTATCAAGTAAGGACCCAGCACTCAAATTTCTTACGTTGGATTTTCGGTGACAACTAGAAGAGATTATATTAGAAGTCAACACAAGATTATTGATAACAATATACAAGGAAGATGATCCATTTTGCAGCAGTATGGTAATCAGAAACAGTAGAAATATAAAGAAAAAGAACAATAATTACCTTAGCCTCAAGAGAGTCAAGGCGTCGGCCTACAGTACGGATTATCTGGCACAAACACTCCAAGTCCTCAGCCATATCTTTAACGGGGACGTTTTTCTTCTTTTCCAGAAGCTGCTTGATGCATTTGTGCAAAATGCCCTCGTGCAGCATCTCCAGTTTGCCAAGTTCACCTGCAATTCATTTATATTAAGATATCATTACTTTTATTCACTTGTTGTTGACATATTTAGTATAAAAGTATTTATTAATATGAAGATGTTTGTTACAGCCAATCTAATTATCTCATTTGATCTTGCACTTAATTGACAGTAATTAGAAAAAGTGGGTTACCAAAATAAAATAGAAAAACTTTTTTTGAATTTTTATTAGTTAACCTAAAAAGCTTGAGGCCCATGATGATGCAGGGGCTATGAGTTAAGGGTCTTGAGCTCAAAATCATTAGACTGCAGATTGCTTCTCGCACCAGACAATATGCTGTGGCTTTGAGCAAGATAAAGCACTTCCACTTTACATTGCTTCAGTCCATTCGGCTAAAACTGAATACCAGCAATTGGATGTGGGGAGCAACAAGTAGGCATCCTATTAGGGGGAGGGAGTGAAGTTGTGCTCTCAAGGCTACGGAAACTAGAATAGGCTCCAGTTTAATGGACCCAGAGGTACAAACTGGTTCACAGCTTAATATAAACACATTACTTGTAAAAGGGGATCCATCAATCCATTTACAAAACAGAAAACCACACATAATACGATTTTAAACAGAGAATAAAATATTAATGGAGTTTAAATTTTTTGTTTTTTTATACAACCAAGAACAAACACATTTTACTTAAGCAAAACGTGATAAATAAATATGAAATATTTCAACTAACCAATAAATTTGATGTTGCCCAGCATTTTCTGTTTAGCCAGATGGTATTGCTCTGCTTCATCATCATTGAGGGGGCCATCTTTCTTATCAAATGCTGAAAATAAATAACTTTCAAATTAACAAAATGCATCTTTAAAATGATGGTTGGGATGAAAGACAGGATATATAAATGTTATCAGACATTTGGGTCTCATATTCCAATGTCAGCTTAGGCGTGGTTTCTATAGCTAGACGACCCTACCTAAAGCCACATCTCAAATTCTATTTAACCAACCAGAGAAAAATTTGAAAAGTCAAAAATTATAATCTCTCACATTTTAAATACAAACACACACAATGTAAAAAAAAAAGAAAAAAAGTTGCTTACCTTCGGTAGCACGGGATCGGTTTTCAAATTCATCCTGGCACTTATTTAAGAGTAGACGTCGAAAAGTCTAAAAATATTAATGCAAAACAAAGTTACAGAAGCAAACTAAACCAACATTAGTCATAACAATTATTAGAATTTGTGAAAACTATCGAAAGCAACAAACTTTGAATGATAGACTTTAGATGTATTTTAAATATGAAAAAGAAAATTATTATTTAAAAATAATGATTTAATAAAGAACAGGAGGATAGAAGAGAACGAAAATGAGAGTAAAACTTACAATAGTTTTAGAGGAAGAGTGATCAAAATTTGGAGCGTCCTTACAAAGACGGTGACATAGCTGTGCATAAAGTGAACTATATTTTGGCTCATCTAAGGCTTTTTCGAAGATCTGTAAAAATCAAAGAGAAGTGGGTTATTTTTCTAACTGATCTTGTCTAACATGAAAAGAAAAATAAACAAAATAGATTTCAATGCTTTTTTTTTCTTTTTTTAAATCCAGCATTGACAAAGATAACACAGACAAAATTCTTTCAGAATCTGAAGTAATCGGAACCAATTCACAATGGTAATTATCTGAAAATCTGAGTTTTAAAAAACACATTAAGTTTGTCGTATTTGTGAACCTTAAAAAAATAAATTTGTATTCACCGAATTCAAATAAATTTAAGCATTTTCTACTTTAAAATAATTACATATGGTTATGTAATCCCACACCTACAAGATTGGAATAAATTCATTAAAAAAATATTTTTTTTTACATATATTGTTAGTGTTATTCATTCCAAAGGCCAGAAGTAGGAGGGGATAGAGCAGTAGTAGTAGTTCATTGTTACTGTACGTCTACATCATACCTTGAAAACAGTCCACTAATTCAGTTCACACTGAATAAACCAAGATATAAACTGCTTTTTTAATTTCTTTAATCCTAACAACAGCCCCACAGCCCTATGCTTCCATTTTTTTAAAATAAATCTCAATTCAACAAAGTAACATTAAATCTGACATTAAAACTGAAAACTTTTTTTTTTTCTTTAACAAATAGTCAATGTTAATCCAGTTATTTTAAGCTAGATTAAGTTTTAAGCTTTTTTTAAAAAAAACAATCTGATTAAGTAACAAGAATTTTAAAATCCATTTCCTTTTATTTCTTCGGTCAATGTTCTAAATTATTTTTCATCCATTTCCATGCTATTAGCAGGAACAGAATTTAAACCACTTGGACAATGTTCATACAAATACGTTTAAACTTGGGATCTTCCATTAATCATTGAATCATCTAGAATAGGCATCTTTTGATTAACAAGAAGGCAAGTAATCTGCACTGCTCCAGGATAAAACTGATTAGAGCTAGTTTTCGTAACTAGTGACTACATGATCAAGTAGCACAGCAATTGTGCCAGTGTGAAAACTTGCTTCTCAATCAAACAGCTTTTATCTATTTCCACCTGTCCATGCCAACCTATCTACTCTGAAGTGTGTTGATGTGTAAAACATTCCATCACAAATTTATAAGAACATACTACAAAGTTATGTTTCAAACACCATTTTAAAGTTTATTTCACTAAATTCTCATTAAATTCTTTATAATTTCCAAAATTATCTGAAAAACAATATTAAAAATACAAGAAGAATTACATTCAAATTCAAGAAACAAAAAAAAAAATCTATAATTAAACAAATACATTTGTCCTTACCAGAAGAATAATTCCCTTAAGGATGAGCTGGGAGTCAATACCAACATTTAGAAGCTCCAAACTTAACTTATCAAACTTCTCCGGAGTAAGTTTATTGAGAATTCTACAAAAATAAAAAATAAAAATTTTTTGTTTGTAAAATTACATTTAGTAATTAACTATTCAATCAAGTAAAACAGTCAGAACCAATTTGACTCTTTAGCATTCAGATTATTGTCAAATGTAATGCTTCTTTATATATATTGTTTTGAATTAATCATGCATTATCTTATAATCTTATAGCCTCAAGATTTCAACTATATGATTAATCATTTTTAGTATGACATTATAAGGGTAGGATCTGGCTAGTTCGAGCCAAATGAGACCAGATTAAATGCTGAAGTGTTAAAGCAGATTTTCAAATATCAAGTTTTATCTTGCTTCTCCCTTCAAAATCACTCAAAGAGATGAAATATAGAAAAAAAATCCTTTTTCTATTGCTTAAAAAAAGGTATTAAAATTTAATTAACCGCAAGGGTGTATCCACCACAATTTCCCATCCTGAATCTACAGTCACAATTTTATTCCATCAATATTCCACAAATGCCCCTTTTGATGTCATTTATGTTGAAACATATTGTCTTTGTTTCAATTAATGAAGAATTTATTAAAATAATTGTGTTGTTATTGAGCTAGTGTTTGGAATATAAATTAACATGAAATCTTGGTGCAATATTTTAATTTACATCATTTTAAAAACAAAGAATTTGTATCATGGAACTAAAGATGGCTTCAAGCAGGTTAATATGCTGCAACCACATTCTTATAGTTTACAATTCCTATTAGCATTTTGACACATCATTTAAGATATAATTAAAATAGAAAAGGTCATTTAATGACATAAATATAAACAATAGACTTAATAATTGTCAATATCTAAGTTAACAATCCAAATATTTTTAATTTTCCAAAGATTTTAGATAAATTTGTTGCAACGAGCTGCGCTCTGATTTCAAATTCCATTGAGGTCAACTTCACCTTTTAACCTTTTGGGATTGAAACAAAAGCATTAACCCAGGGCATTGGATTGGCAGAATGGTTTTGGTATCTGTGTCAGCCCTGTGTTGTTCCAACAACTTTTGTGATGACACTGGTGCCAAATTGTGTGATCTGTCCAAGTTGGTGGCCTTTCCCTTACATTAAATACTGATATTGTGGAGAGTGGAAACTTGTATACATATAGGCAACACTGCTTCAGTCTCATGTTTGGTTTTGTCACAAGCACGTAATTTTTTATTCTATTTTATACATAGCCTTTCTCCAGTATCTCACTGACTCAAATACTTTCTGGAAGATCATTTGCCAGTGACTAAATACAGCTTTAAATTATATACTGTTCCAGAAAAGACCTATCATGATGACAGCAGACTTAAAAAGTATAAATTTTCCTTTTCTTTCCCTTATGCATTCACAACAAATATATTTTCACACATTGAGTTGAGTTAAAATATAAAGAACCTCTACTCAGAAAAAAAAAACAAAAGTGGGTGACGATTGTAAATTTTAACTTTCGTTTACATAATGCAAGTCATCAAACATACCCTCTGGCCTTACGGAATATCAGATCATTTTTCTCATCAACTGAAAGACCATCTCGTTGTTTACTAGGTGGATTCCATCTGAAAAATAGGAAGATTCATTGTTTTTTTAAAAAAGTAAACAAACAAAAAAAAAACAACACTCTTTCATTCAGTCAGAGAGTTGTGTAGAGAGAATGGTTTCTGTATGGTTCAACAGGAACCAATGAATTGTTACTGCCAATGTTATGACTCCTCTGTCTGAAGACATATTGGTAACCAAGCAAAAGTCTGAAGACTAAATATCGTAAAGTCTGGATTAAACAAATCCAGAGGAACCAAAAAGGATTTTCATAAAAACTCACCGTCCTCCGGAGCGTCGGGAAACACCACCCTCTTCTTTATGTCCGTCCAGTATGCTGCTTGTTGTTGGAAGGAAACACCAACGTGCAGTTGAGATAATTTAAAAAAAAAATTTACCCTGAAAGAAAGATATTTGAAAATAGATTTTTAACTAAGAGTTAGATGCTAACAGAAACTGAAAAATCATTTAAATGCACAATATATAAATACAACAAAACAAGGTGTGACCTTATCAACCCTTTAGCATTCAGATCACTTGGTCAAATGTAATGTTTATTTATTCACATAGCTTTGAATTAATCATGCATTATCTCATAGCTTTTTGAGATTTCAGTGATGTGATTGTGTATTTTTAGAATGACATTGTAGAGTAGATATGAAAGGCCAGGCAGGATCTAACCAGTTCAAACATAAAACAAAATATTTAGACCCGATTTGGCCAGCTTGTAAATCACATTGCAACAATCTTTTACATTCCCTAACTGGTAATTACCAAATTTTTAATTCATCACTTATAAACAATAATGAAATTAAAAAAAGTTTCAAGAAACAATACTGGTAGCAAAAGGTTTCTGTGAAACAGTCCTAAATTAGCTGGAAACCAACACTGTGTTTACTATTATAACTCTTTTTAAACATTCAAGAATATATCTCCAACTCGTAATAAATAGCAAAGTTAAGAAGTGGTCATTGCCATTATCAATACATTTTTCATTTCTTTACCTCATCCTAAACAAATGTGAAGGATCTGTAAACTCAAATAACAGCTTATGTTCTTGAGATATTCTTCAGCAACATGTTGAACCACAGCTGTTATTAAATGAAAATGCAGCCAGATTTGTCTCAAAAGACATACTAAGTGCTTTGTTCAAGAATAAAGTTCATTCATATTGCATGCATGCTAAGAGGAAATTTTGAAAGCCATGGTGCAAACATTTTGTCACGGCTCAACTTATTAGAAAGACTTAATTAAACCAAAACATTAGCTATAACACTAAAATGCCGATTTACATGTCAGTGGACTGGGTCCATACAAAGCAGATATCGAAACAAGAAATCCTTCTTAAGTTGATGTTTTAGCAAATCACAAAACTGGCTAAGCATACATAAAATCTGAATTCAAATTCACAAGACCAGCACTCAACATTAATTTCATTATTCCTATTATTAGATTCATTTAATAAATTCAATTAAAAATCATTAAACTGAATGTTGTACATTACCTGATCTAACTACTCCAAATATCGATAGAATTTTATCTAAAATGTCTTTTGTATAAATTTTCTAGTTTAAACTTTTGGAACTTACCTCTAGAATTGAAAGCTATTACATTCATGGTTTATCTTGGAATTTTTAATAAATACAGATTCCTTTTGATTAGAGAGAAAACTCTTGGAGAAAGTCATGTAGTGGCTTATACAACTTAAACCACTGGATATTTTAACAGTATTGAAAGGATAAGAGCAGGACTTACCCAATGCTTCTATAGCTTTGGTCATGTTAGCTACATAACACATTATAGACATTAGGTCTGGACAATCAAAACTCCAGAAACAATCCCTTACCCTTCCCCTCTTGTTGCTAATACAACAGAACTTGTTACAATAAGACAGTGTATAATGTATAGTCATGTTTCTACTTGCAAATGAAAGAATGGAATTATTCTATGACTACTCTATTATTTTTGTATATATTATTCTTGTTGTTTGATATCTATCGACCATTAATGCTGGTAGATTTCCTTTATTCCTTCAAGTTGGAGCAGAGGGTGAGAATATGATCATTACAGAATTAGAAATACTAATTATCTCTTTCATAAATTAATTAGGGGAATCGTTTTCATAGCATCTCTTAAATACACTTTGGTAAAAGAGCATTATGAAAAGCAACTAACAAAACTTCCTGGATATATAAAGATTAGCAATATGACACCCAAGGTGTGTGTGTGGGGGTTTATATATAAGTGAGAGAGATCATGGGCTGAACCAACCCTATTTTATATATAAAAGTGTACTTCCTGAGGCTTCTTTAGGAAGAAGAAAGCCATTCTAATTTTAAAGTATGAAATAAATGAGAAGTAAATCTTCCCTCTGAGTGGATACCAGTCTATTTTTAGGCAATATTCCCAGAAGAGGTGTTTCTCAAAGTGTGTAGAATTAAGTGAACTTCTCAAACACACCTTAAAATACCTGCAGTGGATTTCAATGAACACATACAGGAAAAAATTATTTCAGGAGTTCTTCTTTGAGCAACAAGTCCAGCACTATACTAGTAAAACAGGTATAGATTATTTTCATCCAAGACAAAAGTATAATTGAGAGTTTCTATTCCCAAAACCAAAAAAAAAACTGAGGATCAAAATGGTTACAAGTAATCCTCAGTAATACTCATAATCTACTATAATCCACAGCTTATCTTGTTAGTGTTGTTGAGGTGGGCATAATTTCTCTAGTAAAATACACTCTGTACATCCATGTAAAGTAGTTGGTGATAGGAAAGGCATCCAGTCACAGAAAACATTCTAAAAATGGAACGAGGGAGAGAAGTGTCTGACACTATTGGTGGAGGTAACTTCAAATGAAAACCTAATTCCATGATAACTTGTAGAATCAAAATCAACACGGAACAGAGAGGCTTATTTGCTCAGTGGTAAATTGAATGCAGATTGGGAGTGGCTTGGTTTGAACCCAGATTGGGGGTGCCTTGGTGCCATTCCTACCATATGTCACCAGTATTTTCTTCAAACTAGAGAAAGCAGAGTTAGATGCCCTTGCTCAATAACACTGGCTAAATCTGAATTTATGGCAATATAATAGCCCAGCACCTTAAATTGTACTCCAGGGAAGTGAATAGACAACTGTAGGGACCAAGAGTGAAACTTGGGTTACAAGCCCATATGGGTTCTTAGCATCAGGTAATCACACCTTAACTGCAAGTGGAAAATAAAAGACCAAGTAAAAGTTCCTAACATCAATGGCATCCATTATTAATCTTGTCTAACTGGTTCCACTGGAGCTACAGACATACAATAATCATGATATATAAGAAGTAGTTTATTAATAAATCAGTTGACACAGTCACTGTAAGAGTACACTAGAAATAAAGACAAGAGAAGCCACGAGAATAGGAAAAGATCTTAATAGATCATCTGTCAATGTTTGAACATGTTTTTATGTTAGCACGCATTAACGAAGTCTACTGACGAAATGTCATCCCTCCAATCAATGTTTTGTCAACTTCTCTGCTACGAGACACTGTATCTGGACTGCTAACTCACAGCCAGATATATATTTATCCCAGTGCAGAAAGACCTCCCCCTATGCTCGCCTGTCATGATACGACCAGTGGTGGTTGAACTCATTTGAATTTTTTAAATTTCAAGTCCAGCAGTCAACAAATGTGTGAGCTCTAAAAAAACAAACAAACAAGGTGACTCATCACTGCTATGGTGGAATGTGTGAGGTCAAAATAGTCTCTGGAAATGGTGCCATCATCCTCTCTCGAGACACAGAATTCACAAGGCCACACATATACACATATATAAACAACATATGTAAACAAACTTTTATTTTGTTTTTAAAAGTGTCACGTGTATATTGTATTATACAGACAAAAAGGTAATATTTCAAACGCATGATAGCCATAAAAAGATTGGGTATTATTATTCTTATAAGACAGAAAAAAGTTGTCCCACCATGGCTGTTGGCAACTTTTTTCCATCTTAAAAGGGTAATAATACCCAATCGTTCTGCTGTTTGCATGGTTATAATGCAACTGAAATATTACCTTCTTGTCTGTATAATATGAAATATGTGTGTATGTGTGTGTGTGTGTGTATGTGTGTGTGTGTGTATATATATATATATATATATATATATATATAATATTCAATAATGAAAGTGACTCTATAGAAGCTGCATTGAGTATTAGTGCACATGCAGGTAAGTGTGTAAATTCGTAGCCATTTCTACCTTGGCCAGCACAATAATTATGTACAAGTGTCGGTTTGTTTCCCTCCTGTGCATACTAATGGCTATTTTTTTTTTTTGTTACATAGGTTATATGCTCTAATATTGGACTATTTTGTATAGTCAACATATGGTGAAGACTTGTTTTTACACTATAGAAAATAGTCCCCTGTAATGGAAAAAAAAAGGGGGCATTAGTATGCATGGGAAACAAGCGCCCACCCACACACACATTGATTATGCCATGTACTCTACACATATATTACTGAGTACTTTATTTTTGCTCAAGTAAATCCATTCACAGTGAATGTGCATGTGCACATAAATTGACGGTGGCAAAGTTATGGAAAGATTTGGGCAGCAAAAAAACTGAATACATTGATGGCAGAGAAAGAGGAGATTGCAATGTGTGAGCAGCTGAAAATATTCCCTCAAAATAAAACCTAGGCCTATAATTATTTAGTTGGTGCACATATCTGTTAAACCTATGGAAATTGAACCGGTGTGTATGTTAATAAGGCATTGAAACAGAACGGATCTCCCCAGACACAACAATATATATTGAATTTCACCACAGACATTTAATCATTTAAATTGTTATCCAATACATAAGACATAATACTCATGCACACACCCACATGCATAGAAGGTATACAGGTAAACACACCTACCTAAACAAAAACATCTTGACCGCATGTGACTTAAAGACCCCTTGTGCTTTTCTCCTGTGAGCAACACACACTTCATCCTAGATCAACGACTTCCTTACCATAGCAAAGTGTTGTGCTGCTCCTCAGGTCGGCCCTCCATGAGGAACTGCACCCACCCCACACTCCTTGTGTTAGCAGTGGCATCAATGGCTTCTGTTGTTCTGTACTTTTATTTGGAAGGTAAATATGACAGGAGTCTGGAGTCTTTCAAAAATGCAAAAGAACATCTTCCCTCTTTAGGATCCAGTCCACTGATGCAGACTTGCCCTTCCCCAGATCATCTTAAAACCTGTTGAGTACCCCCGAGCAGTTTTAGTAGGCTTTGTCAGATTCCCTCTGCTCGGACTTACTCTCTTGCCTCCTTCTTTACCATCAAGACTTCCTGCCAACATTCTTCGCATCAATGGGAAATTGTTCCCTGGAGAAGTGAGCTGACAGCTGAATTTCTGGCCTTGGCTCTTCTCATCTCCCTCTCTTGAACCCACCAACTGGCACGACACGAACGTCACATCTGAACTTGGAACCGTGCGACTGGGAAGCAAACTGCTTATCACACAACTACGTCTGCGCTTACAACATTTTTCATACAATCTACAACACCTTCAAATTTACAAAGATGTACTTTTGGTGCACTTTTCTCCCATATGGCATAGTGGTTAAGAGCGCAGACTACTAACCCCAAGATTCCGAGTTCGATTCCAAGCAGTGACCTGAATAATAACAACATCGAAAAATACCTTAGGAATGAGAACCCCAGTTCGAAATTTCCCCAAGACACCTGATGAAGGCTGGAGGGTATATCAGCCGAAACGATGTGTTAACAACAAACAAGATGAGGACAAATGTAAATCCCTCGTCTCTTAAATATAGACCTGTATTGAATAATTTCTATCCAGAAGTTCTAAATTGTCTTTTTTTATTATTATTTTGATATACGCAAGCCACACGTAAATAACTCCTTCTGTCCAGCAAACGTTTACACATGGCTTCGATTTTTTCGTATGACTGGTATGACTCAACTCAACTGCTAGTTATCCACAGGTTGTATTAGTAAGACCATTAAAATAGCTAAAATTTATGTCATTCTTCACACAAAGGCCACCAGATACTTGGAGCCAACAATGTCGCTCGGCCAATAATCACATGAAAAACTAAATAAATTTTCCGAAAATTACAACCTGCCGTCTTCAAAAAAATGCAGAAGGATACAATACCCGGATAAAGTCAAGAATGGTAAAATCTTGAACGATTTTGATCATAATATAAAACCTTCTCGGGTGAGGGATGGCCTAAATTCTAACCAGGTCAATATCTTGTTTATGTAACATTTACGGAAGTGGTCACTGACTTCACACACACAAATGTCGACAAATAAACAAAACAACCCGAAAGGTTTTGGCATTCTTTCGATTAAAGTTGCAATCATCGAAAGAAAGCCAAGGTTTTTTGGTTTTCGTTTTTTGGACGTGTGACCGATGAATTTTCAATTGCGCAGGCAAGTTAGAATTATGAAGCCACACTCAAACTTCGGAATTCTAGAACTACAAAAGAATATCTGAAATCTCAATACAAAGAAGTCTGGCACAAAAGTTTAAAACAAAGACGCAAAAGAATATCGAATTGAAAATGATTTTGCGCGCGCGTGTGTGTAGGGTGACCGTAAAATCTAGATACATAGAGGCGGAAATGGTTATTTTCAATAATTTTATGCAACTACGGAAGAAGAAGAAAAAAATTACCGAAAAAAAAGGAATATTAGTGATATAATCCCATGTATCCAGACTTTATGGTCATCCTGTGTAGGCAAGAATTAAACAATGTAATCAATCCTTGAAAAAAAAAAAAAAAGACTTGACAACGCATATATTTGTAAGCACGTGACGTAAAAAGCTGTATTCGATGGAAAGAAGAGAATATGTTTTCAGCTGAACAACAAAACCACCACCACCATCATCATCATCATCGCATTCAAAGTGAAATACTTAGAAAAGGAGATAACGATTGGTTTCATGTAATGTAGACATCAAAGAAAATTCGGTTTAAAAGCTGGAGAGAAAGACCAGGATGTGCGGAACTGCAGCCAAGCTTATAAAGCTTCTAGTATCCACTCCCAACTAACATTGAAAAATGGCAAAATCCTGACACTAGGGATCGCTAGATTTTCCATCTCCAAATTATAACCATTATTGCTACTATACTGGAAATTTTCATAATCTTAGTTTAGCAAAGGAGGGGACACGAGAGAGAGATGTGATGGTGAATGAAATTATTTAATAAAGACACGTGTGTTTATGTCTTCAAATACTTATGAATAGAAAATTATGACGAAGACGGAAGTGAAGGAGTGCTTGGCAGCTCGAAGCTGACGGGAGTGGTGGAAATGGATTCTCGAAGCTTCACAAACATACGCACACAACATTCTTAAAACGGTTCACGATAAGATTACAGCCGATTTGATAGACATGTTTTCCGTTTAGATTCAATATATTCGTGTTAATAAAACTGAAATACTAGCGAAAACTTTTCAAACAAATACTAAAATTTTATTAGGACTCATTAATTATTCTAGAAACGAAAACCAGCATTAGAGTATATATATATATATATATATATATATATATATAT
>NC_069004.1:1002004-1019566 GCF_001194135.2 Octopus bimaculoides
TATATATATAAATAAAATGATGGCAAGAACAGTTTTAAATTTCAATTTCGATTTCATTTATGAAGCAGTGCGTGCGTGCGTGTAGACGAAGATAGAACCGAGACATTGACCACATTCTCAGTGTGTATGTGTTGTGTGTGGGGGAACCACAAGATCGTAGTTCACAGAAGTAATTTTTTTACGATAACTTTTAATTCTTTTAAGGGAATCTCGAAACAGCAAGAACCATATTTGGGCCCGTAAACTGAATCGACATTATCAGATTTTTTTTTTTTTTCCTTCTTAAATTATCACCACTGAATATTAATATATGCAATCAGTTTGCTAAAATAGCCTACATGTCTTCGAAATTCTAACAATATTATTTCCTTCAAGAATTGAAAAGTTCTCAAAACTTCTGGGAGGAACATCGTCACCGCTTCGAGATAATGTGAGGCAACAAGCGAAATCTATATCGTCCACTCTTCTGCAACTAAATCGTATGATTGATTTGTGTAAAAATACATTTGACTTCGTTGGCCTTACACAGGTTATCGATGGCCACCTACACATACATACACATGGGTCCACCTACTTGTGTCATATATTCTCAGTAAAAACATCTGTTAATTCTTCGAGCCCATAACTGATTGTTTTATTCCATATGACCCACACGCTGGTGAATCAATATGCAATGAGCTTAAGAGAAAAGATTCTATCAGAGCAGTAGTCCCACCGCCCCTTGGTGGAACCGCGAATCATAGGATGCGATCTCACACCTCCTTAACATTTTAAAATTAAAATACAACGTACCACTTGCATATTAAAACACTACGAATAACTACAACCATTTGACAGACTTTGAAATAAAAAAAAAGGGGGGGGTTGAGACAGGTTACAAGATAAACCAAGGATATAAAGAGACAGCTCGTTGTTTTGACAAGTTTCATTCAAGACATTTCTGAAGAAATATGGTTTTGGTAATATATTAAAAAAACAAAAACGGTTAGTTATATCATGTTTGACTACAACTGGAAACGATCCTATTGTGCAAATTAAGGGAAACAAGACTTAAGATTAGGAAGAGTAGGGATTCCAGGATAATACTTCCTAGAACGAGGGTAATATACTGTGGAAGATGGGGGGGGGGCAGTATAGATAAGATGTAGGTCAATGCTTTAGCAAGAAAATTATTCACATACAAAAGAATTTTCGCAATAAAATCTAATACGATTATCTTTATAGCGATACTGGTTACCGTAGTAAAAAAAACAAAAAAACACCCATTCGTTTATTAAAACATGCTATTTCTTAAATATAAATAATTGCAAATTAAATATTCTTGTCTTAGTGAATGAAATAAATTTTCGGTAGATTTTTGGTTTTCAGCAGAGTCGACGAGACGGAATCCTGAAAGTGTTTGGTAAACGATGTGAAGTGGTAAAATAGTTCTTTAAGTCTGAGAACCAGCTAGCACCATAGCTATAGACTTACTCCAAGTGACTGTGAAGCACTGTTACGACTACTGCTACCCCCTGTTAAATAGAAAAAGCACTCGATGAGTGCCAACTTTCCCACGACTTACTACTTCGAAGCTCGTGCAGCACATATATATTTCTAATTTACTTCAAATAAACCGGTTTTAAGTAATTAATAAAAAGACAACAAAACAGATGGTATCGTTCGGAGCAGATTCAGTCTTCTACTTTAATTTTAAAAATTAGAGAAAATTATTAATATTTAAAAATATAGTATGGAATGGGATGTGCATTGGGAAAATGAATAAAGAATATCTAGATATTGAAATTGAAAGGTCTCGTCGCCAATCTACGAATGTTTAACAAGAGAGAGGCTTTTGATAAGAGATGGATCATTTGTATTTCACAGATCACAAGCACTGCGGAATAAATTAGAAATCTACACAATTAGCCCCTTAAAGTCAGCGATGAAGGGGCAAAGGGGAGAAAAAAAAAGGGGGGGAATAGGACTGACAGAAGAGAATTATTTAAAGTGTATCATGATAGATGGAAAAGAGAGGTAGTAGTCTTAATATGCAGAGGGCAACTAGCAGCTAAGAGGAGGAGGAAAGCCGTTAGCAGTCGCCATAGTGTACCTGCTACAGCTTGGTTGAGGAATTAATATTTAAATACTAGCCGGGTCATTCTCTTTCTGGTTTTTTTTTTTCCTATTCCCCCACCATCGGTTGAAACTATTTCATTTCAATGATGGCCGGAAGGGCACCAATACGGTTTTAAAAAAAAGGCACGATCGTCACAATATCTCATTTAAATTCGTGTCCTTTATATTAGAAAGCTGTGAAGCCTTGTATCGAAATCAATCTGAAAACTGGAAAGTAATAATCACACACGGCTCTATTATCTATCAATCTTTCTACACCTAATTGTCTTCTATCTCATACATACATAATATATATATATATATATATATATATACACACACGCACACAAAGATATAGATACATCTATCTTTTTCTCTATCTCTCCCCACACGTGACCAGATGACCAAACTTTCAACTATTCTTTCAATTCTAATCTCAACGTAATAAATATAACAAATAACCACACTACATGTATATCTTTCTTTATTTTATTTTTTCACAGAAACCTACATAATCCCACAGATTCACACATATATACATACATATTTCTCACAAATGCTGTCCAAAAAAATCAAGATATTTAGAGGGAGGGGTCATGCGATGGAATAAAGGAACGGCAATGTATGAAAAGAACATTTTAAAGTAAAATCCAGTTGTTTCAAACGATCGAGAGAGCTTCCAAGATTCTAGATTTTTTTTCTTTTTAAATATCTAAAGAAAAACTGATTTTTGCACAACCAGTAAGACACAAAATATATGAAAAATTTAGTTACAAATCGCTTATTTTATCCGAAAGCTGGAAAGTATAGCGATATCTATATACACTATACATGTGTGTATGTGTATATATATATATATATATAATTACACGATATACATACATGCACAAATGTGTATATTACTCCATAGCTATATACATATATCTATAAGGACATTAGACAAGCATGTACATTACATACAGTATGAGTACATTATGTATTACAGGATATATACGTACATACACAAATATGTATATCACACACACACATTATACAGGCGTGTAGATCACACACACATATATCTATATATATGTGTATATATAGATATATATGTGTGTATAATGAAAGGGAGTAATGATTGTGAGGGATGATGGCGGCCAGTTAGTCTCAACTGGTGTCTTTTTAATTACACACCAACCATGTATATTATATATATATATATATCTGTGCGTGTGTGTGTATATATGTGTGTATATAATGAAAGGGAGTAGCGATTGCTGGTGATGATGGCGGCTAGAGTTAAAAGTCTCTCAACTGGTGTCTTCTAATTCCACGCCAGCCATCAGCTGAAAACATTTTAAGGACGACACCACGGAGCAGTGGCCAAGAATTAACCAATATTTCTTAATCATTTTTCTCTTTTTACCCCCAATAACATCGATATTGAAACGAATAAATAAACCTAGAGATATTAAAAAAAAGATAAGAATTATAAGGGCTTACCTTTAATTAAAAAAAAAAAAGAATCGGTGCTCGTTAAATAATAATAATAATACTAATCAGTGTGGGGGGTTTTTAAGCTGGCAAATCCATTATCTCACTGCAGCAGTGCATCACGGGAGGAACGGGGAACAAAAAAAAAAAAAAAAAAAAAAAAAAAAAAGCTACGAAACCTCCTTGGACAGACAACCCTCTCTTTTCAGCAAAATCGGAGTTTTAAGGATTTTCTTCTTTTTTTTTAATAACTCTTGTAAGCTATTAGTATTAAATAATGTTTGGGATTTTTATGGGAATGAAGAGAAAATATTTCTGACTTTAAAAAATTAAATTTGTTCCGTTTTTGCTGTATGAAATTATAAGAGCAAAGCATCACGGGAGACAAGCCAACCGCTGTTTCCCATCCAAACACTTATTTTTACTATTAAAAAAATTATTATTTTTTTAATATGAAATATATTTTAAAAAACGACTTTATATTTAAATTTTCACTTTAACTATTTTCTTGTTATGTTACCAGGAAGGTGATATCGATATTAGATTTTATTTCTTGAAAGGAAATCGAAATCAGATTTATATTTTTTTGGTTGTTCATTATTTAAAAAGGAAATTAACAACGCCATGAAATTAACGAAGACAGTGACGGGAGTTGTTTTTAAATATATAAAATATTTCTGTGTTTTATAACAAACCGATGTAGCATACAGAGCTATCGTGAATAATTCAGATTTATGTAAGAAGGTTTAGGATGAATAAAAATAGATTTTTGATGAAGAAAAAAACGATTTTCTGAAGAAAGTTGTGGCTGCAAAGGGAGGCAACTTGGGTGAGAAGAGAAAGAGAAATTGAAGAAAACATTTCGTTTTGAAATCAAAAATAACCTTATAAGCATATTAAATACGAGATTTGATTAGTGAAGACAATTACTTACAAGCTTGGCTCATCAAAAGAGACAACAGGGAGGTATTTGAATGTGTAGTCCGGGCGTAAAAATTTCTCGGAAGGAGAGCCAGGCCCCCCGACTTGCCAGTAAAAATGGCTGGGCTGCTTCGCTTAAGATGGCGGCCACGGGAAAGAGTTGGGGAAGGCGGTGGAGTGCGGTAGGCGTACAACAAGGCGACTCCTACTCTCTTTCACGTTTAACGTCTCCAAATTTAGCATTTGAAATTTAATTAACTCACTCATAAATCTCATAAATGAAATACAGGTTTTTCCCGGACAATTAATATGGCTTAAAAATATACAGATCCTAAAATTTACTTCAGTTCGGTAATATTGGACAGAAAAAATTTAGAGGAGTAAAAAATTAATTACATTAAATGATACATATTTCAAATTTAATTTGAATAATAATAACAACAACAACAACAATAATAATAATAATAATAATAATAATGATGATGATGATGATGATACTTCCTTTTCTTTGATAAAAATAATTGTTACTAATATAGGCACAAGGCCAGTAATTTTGAGAGGAGGGGGGGTTTGTCAGTTATATCAGTCACAATATTTGACTGGTACTTTGTTTTGTTGAACCCAGAAGGATGTAAAGCAAAGCTAACTTTGGCAAGATTTGAACTGAGAGAGTACCCAAACAAATACTTGCAAAGTTTTTTTTTTTTTTCCAGTGTTCTAATGATTCTACCAAATAACATTTGACACTGGCATGGTTATGTGGTTAAAAAGCTTCCTTTGCAACCACTTGGTCTCACGTTCAGTCCCACTGTGCAGCACCCAGAGCAAATGTTTTCAACTGTAACCTTGGACCAACCAATGCCTTGTGAATGAATATTGTAGATTGGAAACTGTGTGGAAGCCCATCATATATACAAATGTGTGTGTGTATCATTGTATTTGTCCAACACCTCTCCCATCCCCACTTGACAGCCAGTGTTAGTTTGTTTACATCTCTGTAACTTAGAGGTAAAAGCAACCAATAGAATAAGAACCAAACTTAAAAATAAATACTGGGGTCATTTTATTGAATGAAACCCTTCAAAGTGGTGTCCCAGCAGGGTTGCATTCTAATGGCTGAAATACACCACACACTTAAATATATATGTCTGTATCTATGACCCTGCGTCTATCTTTTATCTTTTACTAAAAAGATAGACACGGGGTCATAGATACAGACATACAAATAAGTGTGTCATGTGTTTATAACATTTAACTATCTAAACAAAAAAATATATTCGAAACAATGGCCATCTTGAACACTGACATGTTTCCAGAATTCAGAGCCTCACAAACGAGATGACAAGGAACCAACTTCTGGTAATTCATTGTGCTTGAGAAGATATATGAAGCTAAATGAAATCATAGCCAGGCATAATGTCATGTCCTTTACAGTCATGCCTCCCACCTGTCTCTCTCTCTCTCTCACACACACACACACACACATACACAGAATCTGGTGGTCTGCGGACCGGTGCCAGTCCGTGAGCCATCAGCTGCCGGTAAATGGTGAGTTTCCAGAAAACAAAGAGACATTATAAAATGCTTATGTAATATTGTATTATTTGTTTACAAAATAAATATAAGATAAAAAAAATTGTCAACTTTTATTATATTCATTATATATATTGTTTCTGGTATAAATTAATATTACTAAGAAATGGCACATTGGGGAAAAAAAAAACTACCAGTACACCACATCAGATAGTTTGAGAAGCACTATGTACCAGTAACTTTGCAGTTTGACAAAAGAGACTGATAGAATAAGAACCAGACTTTAAAAAGTAAGTACCGGTGCCGATTTGTTCAACTAAATGCTCCAGTATGGCTGCAGTTAAATGACTACTACAGGCTCGATCATAAATCTGTCTGAAAATGACTTTGACATTTTTATTTTCTCAGCCTGACAAGCAGTGGAGCCTGGGTAGGAAGCTGACAACGCCAAGCTGCAGCTGGAGAAGGTGCCACAGCATGTAGCATCCCAGATGAGAAACCTTCTGCCATGGAACAGGAAAATTTGTCGTACCATCTCTGGCCTTCTGCTGTCTCCTCAGTCTAACCCTAACCCTAACCCTAACCCTAACCCTAACCCCACTGGTTTGAGCTGGGGTGGGAAGCCTGCAGTGTCTGGGCCAGGTTTTATGAACATTATGATACACTAAAGGTATCAGTCTGTGTATCATCATCATCATCATTGTTTAACGTCCACTTTCCATGCTGGCATGGGTTGGATGGTTTGACTGAAGACTGGCGAGCCACGAGGCTGCACTAGACTCCAATCTGATCTCATATGGTTTCTACAGCTGGATGCCCTTCCTAACACCAACCACTCCGAGAGTGTAGTGGGTGCTTTTTATGTGCCGGGAAAATATTCTTTAACTAAATTCATCATTTTCAAAATTTATTAAAACAGTATCAACGTATTTCAACGGAAATAAGATAACGAAAAGGAGATGACCCAAGAAAATATGGAAAGAGGTAGCAACATCGGAATAATAACAAGCTGTAAGAAGAATGATAATAGACCAAAACTGTAAACCTGTTCAAAATAACTGACTGGAGTTCACCAAAATCCAAGTAACATTGTGGGTAGAGATGATGACAACAACAGGATTTTTGCTCAGTATATAGCATAACTTCAGCTACCTAGGTGACTTCATCAACGATGGAGATCAGTGCTTGAAAAACATACAAAACAAGATAAGGACAACGTTGTGTGGTAATGAGACAAAAGTGCTAAATGCACATTATGAGTGAAGGTTGGAGAAAAATGGATTAAGCATCCTTCACTGGACAAAGGATGAAGCACAGATGGACTGAGAGAAAAATTAAGCATAAGAGGAACCAGATGTAGTGTGCAAGAGAGATGAAGGCACTGGTATGGATGTGTAATGTGTATGGAAGATAACAGTTGAGTAAAGAAGTTCCAGGAGGTTCAAGTGGAAGGAAACAGTGGGAGAGGAATGGATGGAAGTTGGTGAAAGTTGATCTCAAGAGGCTGAATTCTCATAAAGGAGTTTACAGATGAAAAAGGAACAGGATGCTGTGTTTAACAAGACCCATTCAACCTATGCAAACATGGAAAAGCTGACGTAAAAGTGGCTGGTGGTGGCGGTGACAACGACGACGACACGGAGGAGGAGGAGGAGGGTATACACAAAGCTACAGGAAATAAGATGTAGATTCACCACTGGTACTTAATTTATCGACTCCAAAAGGACCTCGGCAGAATTTGAACTCAGAACATAAAGAATGATGATGATGATGATGATGATGATGAGCATTCAGAGAGCGTAAATCTCTGCCAAGGCAACACGAACGTCCTCTAAACGATTAACCAGAGATGATGTTTAAAATGAGAATATCTGAAATAAACTTGACTGCTCTCACAAACGAGAATACTAAAAATGAACCCGACTGCTCTCAAAAATTAAGTTAAAAGAAAAACGGAAAAATAATCTAGAATTCTTGTCTGGTACCAGATCAATCCCAAAATCTAATCAGTTTGAGCCAGTCACGAGGCCAAACATTGCTGAAAGTTTCATCCGAATCCATCCAGCGGTTCTTGAGATATCTTGTCCACGGACTTCAAACAAATGCAACTGGAAACAATACCTCCGCCTTCGCGAAGGTGGAGGTAATAATCCTTTTTATTATAGGCACAAAGCCTGAAATTTTGACGGGAGCAAGTTGATTATATCGACCTCTGCTCAACTGCTGGATATTTCATCGACCCTCAGAGGATAAAAATGCACTCGACCTTGGTGGAATTTGAACTCAGAATGTAAAGAGTCAAAAGAAATGCTTCTAAGTATTTCCTCTGGCGTGCTAACAATTCAGCCTGTTTTATGCCTTAATAATAATAATAATAAAAAAAAAAAAACCTTTTTTTTTATAAGGCAGCAAGATGGCAGAGTCGTTAGCGCACCAGGCAAAATGGTTAATGGGATTTCGTCCGTCCTTATGTTCCTGAGATCAAATTCTGCTAAAGTTGACTCTGCCTTTCCCCCTTTTGGGGTCGATAAATTAAGCACCTGTTGAATACTGAGGTTGACGTAATTAACTTTACTCCGCCCCCGAAATTGCTGGCCTTGTGCTAAAATTTGAAACCAGTATTAATTCTTTCTACTCCAGGCATAAGGCCTGGAATTTTGGTGAAGGGGCTAGTTGATTAGATTGACCCCCAGTACTTTAGTAGTGCTTATTTCATCGACCCCGAAAGGATGAAAGGCAAAGTCAACCTCAGTGGAATTTGAACTCAGGACGTAAAGAGCAGGAACAAATGCCGTTAAGCATTTTGTCCAGCGTGCTAATAATTTTTTTAAAAAAATGACAAATCCATATATTTGTAGGCGTCGGAGATAACCGATTAAGCTGACTCCAGTCTATAACAGGTACACGTTTTAATCGCCCCCATGCCGCGATTAAAATTATCACAATGTATTTTTAATGCCAACGCATCACCGCGTTTGCTGCTTCCCACTCTAAAGATAGTCCGATAATGAAAGGAGACGGAGCTTCACATTTTTGTGTGTCCAAGTCACATGCATTGTCAATGTAACTTGTCATCGTCTTGAGGGTTCGGCGAAAGAATGACTCCACTGGTTACGGCACCCACTCACCTAGAACTATTTCTTAATCAAATAGGAAGTATTACCTCATTCCAAGGAAAATATATTAGCTTTAATCATCTTTAGATAATAACAGCCATTCATAGCTTTATTGTTTGCAGTATTAAGTCATTTACATATCAATATAAGCGTTGTCTTAGTTAAAAAACATCCTATTTCGTAAGTATCTAGGATACATATACACACACATACATAAATACACATACATGCACAAGTACACACAGCTACATACATAATGCGCGCACACACACGCACGTTGCTAGGTTGAGACGTTTAATTATATAGAAGTAGTACTTGAAGTTTTATATCTTATGTCTTTTCTGACGTAAAAAGCCGTAAACTAAACCAAGATTTAAGTTAATCGGTTAGTCATTATATCCATAAAAAAAAAGTGTAAAGTTTTCATACATTTTATTTCCCATTGTTTAACGGTTCAGGAAAATGAAATTAAAATAACTCAATATCTATGAAAATATTTCTACCTCCAAACGCTTTTAAATGTTAAGCGAATATATACATATATATATAATATATATATATATATATATATAATATATATATATTATATAATATATATATATAATATATATATATTATACTATATAATATATATAATATATATATATTTTATATAAATATAAAATATATGTATAAATATAATATATATTATAAATATGTATAAATATAACATATATATATATAAATATAATATATATATATAAATATTTTTTTATTAGTCACTATGAGGATATTTAGACCTCTTATAGGGATATATTTAATTATATATACACAAGTGTATATATATATATATATATATATATATATATATATATATATATATATATATATATATATATATATATATATATATATATATACATATACATATATATATATATTTACATGTATCTATATTTATATATACACGCACACATGCATATATATATATATACATACACTTATATGTATATTATATATACATAAATATTTGAGGCGTGTCTATTTACTTTTGAGATGTGTATATACATCTATCTATCTATATATATATCAATTTCATAAGCATATCTTTTCATTATATAGGCGATTAAATTTTAGTTTGAATTTAATTCTAAATATTTTTGTGTAGAAAAATTTTCAAAGGATTATTAAAAAAAAAAAGTTTACTAATGATGACCTTCTGTCGGCAAAAAGGAATTTATAAAATTCGAAAGGGTACCTTAATTTTCGATTAAATGACGGGATTAACTAAAATAAATTAGAAATCGCTAATTGAGCTGCTATCATAGGACAAATATCGTTTAAAATAGTGCCTCGTAATTTAATAAAACTCAAATAAATTATAGATCCTTTTTAATTAAGATTTCTGTAACTTCATCGTTTAATACATGCACACACACACACACACGCACATATACATACGTACACACGTATGCACATACGTGTGTGTATACATACACACACACAGACATATGTTAAGGTTTGTTCCTTAGATTAAACATGATGTACAATAACCGGATTTGAACTAGCTAGCAGTTTTTTCTTAAATAAGTTATTTAAACACGTTCACGTGAATATTATTGCTAAATGAAAAAAAAGACATTGTCGGAAATGCATTTATTAAAAATATAGATTTAATATTAAGTTCAGCAGTAAATGGACGACAAAGAGATAAGCAGAAAATACGAAATGAAACATGCCTAAAAAATTACTTTTAAATATAACTATCAACGTCTCTATAATATAATTAGCTCAAAATAACTGAATAATAAACAAAGGAAAATAAAATGAAATATTTATATATAATAAAAATGTATGATCATTTTTTTTTGTTTACTCCGTCACTGCCATCAACACGAATGCTGACGAGGCTCGGGAACGTGCATTATAAATGCTTATTAACCGATCGACTATAATGAAATCAAACATCAAAACTTCCATTCTAAGAATTTCCCCCTTGTTATCTTTTAGATAAACATTTCGCTAAATGAATATGGAAATCCGTATGGCAAGTTAAATGGTTTATCGCTTGGGAATTATTGAATTTGAAGCGGTCAGATTGCTTATTGAAGTGAGCGAATGTGTTGTTTTATGCTGGTTCCGTGTCCGCATGGTGTGGAGGTCGCAGTGTTGCATGGCGGTCTAGGTGGGTGCCAGGATCTTTGGGTAAGTTTTTCCCAGTGTTCCATTCACGACGTTCGTTGCCAGTCGCCTTTTTGCATGCGAAAACAAGGGCGTTGCTAGTTTTCTCTTGCTTTCAATTTCTCTCCTTTCACATCCAAACAGCTCTCTCTCTCTTCTCACTTTATCTTAAACCCAATGACCATTTTCTCACTAGCATCTCTCTAATCTCTCCACAAATATTTCCTGTGTCCGCCCTACAACAACTCTTCACAACACACTGTGTCTCTCTTTATTTCATCTCTAAACATTTATCCAACATGGACAATTTATTCTATTAGTTCTAAATACTCCCACTTCTCAACCGTTTCCTCTTATGTCTCTTAATTTATTTTTACCTGACGCACATGCTCTATAAATACTTGATGGCTTTTTCTTTAATTTCCCATATAATAATACATAATCTCTTATTTCTCACTAGATTCTCTTCCAGATCATACGACTACACGTGTGAAATTCTTTCCACAAACGAAAAACAACAGCATACAGCTGATGCCGAAATTAAACATATTATTATTATTCTTTTACACAAGTTCCTTCTAATATCGCTGGATCTCGATTTTCCAAAGTCCAGATATCAGCAGTTTTCAATTATTTTCTTTCCTTTATTGCTACAAACGATCTTGGCCGCGAATTCCTCTCACTTAAAAAGTCAAGTAACATTCTATGATGTACAGCTAGCAAACCGTGGTTCGATTCCTGCAGGTTCCATGTTTCAGTTTCCTGGTTCTTGTTCTTTAACCACATTCGTTTACAGTGTTGTAATAATGCATTCATTCATTAGGATTTTGCGTCGATTCTTAACTGCCTTGATTAATTAATTATTTTCTTGTTAAATTAAAACATCATTTACGTTGACTGCAATCATTCTAAAACATTTTTAGATTGATAAAAGTTTCCTAATATTTATTGCTCATGCGTTTCCTGGTATTTTATTAAAATAAAACTACACGCAACTAAAACTAGTAATAGCATTAATTAAATAATGGTAGTGCTGGTTAAAAGTAATTAGAAGTGCATATACAATTAATTAATCGTGCATATTTCTTAAAATCTATTCTCGTCATGTATATGTGTCTTTGTGTTTGTCCCCCCCTACCCCATGACAACCGGCGTTGGTTTGTTTAGGTACCCGTAACCCTAGCGGTTCGGCAAAAGACACTAATAGTATAAGTCCTATAGTATAAGCACGTTTGTCAGAATTATATCATCATTCTCTGCCCCCTCCCTCCTCTCTCTTTTCCAACCATCTATAAAAGTTGATCTTTACCCATTTCTCAATCGATTATTGGGAGTTGATAAAAGTTTTGAATATTGGTAAAGAACTGAAGCTGATTTATTTATAAATAATATTATTTTCTGTTGTCCCTTATCAAACTTGGTAAATGCCAATGCACGAAACTTTCTGTCCTTGAGTCACTCTGTAACTTCTGCCGATTAATAATAAATATCTATCTATCTATATATATATATATATTCATATGTACTCATGTTCTGGGTTCTATTTTCCTGTTTGTATCGTCAAACCTATATAAATAATATATATCGATTTAGAGAGAGCTTATAAAAAGCCCTTCCTTTTAGCTTATCAGTGTAACTATGATAACAGAAGCTCTCACACAAACCTCTTGACATCCAGTGCACCAGACAACACGAGATGATCCTTAATACAATGAAATTAGTTACGTATTTAAATTTTCTCAATTTTTATCATTAGTAATCACAACTATACAGTATTTCATTTAGCCCCAGGTCAGATGTGATTGGGCAGACAAACCTATGACCAAAACCCATTCCATTCTATTTCACTCTTTATCCATTTTTCTTTATTTTTTTGTGTGTGTGTGTTTGTTTGTTACACAGTCGTGTATCTAGGACATTGGTATCTAACGTGCTGCCACTTTTAAAGATGGCAGAGTGGAGACTTAGCTGCTATTTATAGCAGGTCGAGGTCTCCCTCGTTGGCAGAATGTAAGGGTGTTTACTACTCTTGGTGTTGGTGGTGATATCGAAGAAATAAAAATTTTCAATTGTTTAATGTAGATTTTTTTTTTCTTAAACTGTGCTTCACAAAATTTACATTTTTTTTTTAATTATTAAGACATTTAATTAAATTCTACGTGAAGAAATAAAAATTTTGTGTAACAAAAAAAAAAAAAGCAACCAAAAAGAGAGAAGGTTTGCACAGCCAAAAGACTGCTCCAAACTTTAAAAGTTTTAGAGCATATATTTTTCTCTTACTCCAATTATGCATTCCCAAAATAACATCCTAGTTACTCCTGTATATATTCTTTTATAAGAAAAGTATTCAAGAAATGGCTTTCTTTTGTTTTATTTGTGTATATAAAAAGCGTTCCAGCCATGACAATCTCGTATTTTTGTATATCTAGGACTGCACGGACATCTTCTAGACAAAATAAAAGGACAGTTGGGTATAATTTAAAGGAAATTTGGCTGCTTTTTCTAGCGGGTCGAGCGACCACCTAATGCCTCCTTATTGACTTGCCTAACATAACTCACAAAGCAATAGTTGGCCCAAGGAAGAATGTCGAATCCAAGACGCTGCGCTGTGGGACTGAACCTGAAGCCACATGGTTGCAAAGTGAGCTTTTTGGCCACATGGCTATGCCTATAATTTTGAATAATAAATTGAACTGACAATGGCCACTTGTGACGATTCCTTGTTGCTTTAGTCTCCACTTCTGTCTAAAAATGGGATGAGACCATTCCATCTTATTTTCAAATAATATTGTGATATCTTGAAGAAAATTTGGCTGCTATTTTTAGCAAGTTTATCAAACTCAACAACAATTAGTAGGAAAATTGATGTCTTCTAGAATAAATATGGTTTTGAGAAGGAATTTTGAAAAAAGTTTTGATGATTATTGATCATGTGACATTTTGAGTTTGCAATCATTCCCGAAATGTTTATGGTATACCTTAGGAATGAGAAGCCAGGTTCGAAATTTCCCCAAGAGACCTGATGAAGGCTGGAGGGTATATCAGCTGAAACGTTGTGTTAACAACAAACAAGATGAGGACAAATATCCATCAAATGTAAATAATGTATGAACAAGGGATACAGATAATACAGGTACCCCCCATACACACACATGTACTTACTAAACATAGACACATACAATAGGAATCCAAAATACAAAATGGCTGATCGTTAGTAAGGAGGGACACACAAATAAGAAAGAAGAAAGCAAGGGACCACTGATGAGGTCACAGAAGTGTGACGAAAGAACTCTGGCCGAAATACGATCAGAGTGATCAGTTACAAAGTAAACATATTGATTTTGAATTTGAGAGAGGATTAAGTTGATTACATCGACCACCCCAGTGGTCAAGTGGTCCTTAGTTTATCAATCCTGAAAGGATGAAAGGCAAAGTTGACCTCGGCAGAATTTTAACTGCGAATTAAAGATGGAGAAAATGCTGCTAAGTATTTTGTCTGGTTTCCTAACAATTCTGTGAGCTTGCCATCTTTAATGTCAGCATCATATTGCCATTTTGGTTAGCTCGTATCAAGCAAAGCTGGGAAATAACAATATTTGTACACTGGGTGGTGTCACGTAAAAGTGCCTGGGCGGCACCATGTAAAAGCACCTGTGTGGTGCCACGTAAAAGCATCCAACACACTCTGTAAAGTGGTTGGCATGTTAGGAAGGGCATCCAGCTGTAGAAACCATGCCAGATCAGACTGGAACCTGGTGCAGCCCCCCTCCCACAGCTTGCTAGCTCTAGTCACACTGTCCAACCCATGCCAGCATGGACAATGGACATTAAATGATGGTGATGATGATGATAGGTATGTGCACGCACACTCAAACACACGGTTTCCATAGTTCCATCCTCATCAACACCTAGATATTGCTGTCTTGAGTGCTGGGCCTCATTGGGCCAGTTATCTGGTGTCCATGGTGCACAAGTGACCTCGATTGCAACACCCCTGCCAAACTGGATGCCAGTCCGTTACAGAGTTACTCATTTACAGTTGAGTGATCTGGAGCAACAGAAACACAATGCACCGCTTGGTCTGGGAATTGAAACCATGATCTTGTGATCATGAATGCAACACCTGAACAACTAGACCATAGATCTCTCCTATCAAATTTACTCTCAATGTGTCAGTTTGACCAGAATTGTAGTAGAAGAAACTTGCCTAAGGTGGCTCACAGTGAATCATAAACTCATGCCTGCGCGTGTATGAATTATAATTAATTGAGAATTAATATGGACAAAATGGTGAAACAGTATATAAAGGTGGTGCTCCAGCATGGCCACAGTCAAAATGACTGAAACAAGTAAAAGAAAAAATATGTGTATATATATATATGTATATATTTATATATATATATATATGTATATATATATATATTATGTAGTCATTGGTCATGGACACTCAGAAAATTACCATTAGTTTCAGGTCTATTATTGCTCTCAGCAATATAGGCAACTCAACAGACCTGCTGGCTGGAAGCACATAACCTCATTACTAATGGAGGTAAGAATACAGTCTTGGTCAGCATGGTGGTGAAACAAACTCCTGAAATGAAGATCAACAATTCCCAAACTTATTTTGTCAGTCACTCTACAGAGTGGTTGGCATGCCCATCACAGGAGGCCCTTCAAGATCTGTGAGGTTAATATAGTTGATATACTTCATGAACAACTACAGAAGAAACATGGGCAGGGAGAGAATACCACTTGGATGGTTTTCTGCAGAGAAAGGGTTAAGCATTAATCCTTTAGCGTTCAGATTTTCCCCTCCCTCAAAATTTCAGGCCTTGTGCCTTTAGTAGAAAGGATCATTATACAGAGATATAAATCATCAAGCTCTTTGATCTACATATATATTGTAATTTTACATTGATTTGTAATCAGTGTTTACTCAATTTGGTTTCCATTCATCAAGATTTTTTTTATTCACCCATTTTGTGTTTCATTCACAGTTGATAATTTTCTTAAAGGAATTTTGGATCTGAATTGATGGAGATGGATGATCTGGATCATGTGACTGATTCTGTGGCCATTAAGAATGATTTACACACCCGAGAACTAGAAGAGTCGATTCAAGTGAACCCTCATGGTTTTACTGCTGAAACAGCAGGACAAAAAGTTATTGGCCTTCTTCTTCATACCACTGAGGTAAAGTTTGTCTTACCTTCTCACTGCTTTTTCTGGACCTTTGTAACAGCTACTTTTTCTTTTACTCTCTATTTCCTCTAACCATTTTTTTTTATTGGCTAGGTGTAGGCATGGTTGTGGGGTTAAAAATTTTGCTTCCCAACCTCATAGTTTTGGGTTCAGTCTCACCTTGAGCAAGTGTCTCTTACAATAGCCCTGGACCAAAGCCTTGTGAGTGGATTTGCTAGATAGAAACTGAAAGAAGCCTGTCATATATATATATATATATATATGAGCACAAAAGGAAGATGTTATCGGAGGAGCAAGTTTTAACACTTGGTGTATTAGTTTAATGCACAAAAAGAAGGGAAAGGTTCTTGACATTGCAGACACAAGTCCTTCATCAGAAGAAAAATAAAAAGGTCCACTTGAACAGCCATAGGTAAAACATGTGCAGAAGGGAATAAGGGAATTCTGGGAAGTTGATATTCTTTGGTGAAAGGACTGGGGTTTAGGGATGCTGCACTGTCAACGTAGATGATATGAATGCCGACAGCTTCTTTTTACTGTTGGTTCCTCAGTTGGGAGTCGTATATATTTCCATAGAATCATTGAGGGAAGTACAATGGCATACACATCTTGTCTCTTAGTGTAATATGTGACAATGGTGGTAAAGTTTGCATTCCAGGAGTATTGAGTAAATAGCTCAAGGATTATGAGTTCATAGCCACTGTAGGCTCTGTCGCTGGACAGAACACTTAGTTCACCAGCTGTGAGGAATATTTATCGGAGATATTGACATTTTCAGATTTATCTCTAAGCAGACACTGGGGCATGGCATGGCCCTCTGACTTGTTGGATCCTGTCAAACTGTCCAATGTAGGCCAGCAGTGTGGAAAGTGGATATTAAATACTGATGATGGCATTGGTCAACCTGAGGCTAAAGAGTAGAAGATATCTGCCCAAAGTGCTAAACAGTGGAGTCAGTTCTGGGGGGAGACCATATGGTTGTGAAGCTGACTTCTTAACCACGTAGCCATGGCTGTAGTGTTGTTGATGTTGCTGTTGCTGCCCTCTTCTCAGTCATCAT
>NC_069004.1:1019576-1020635 GCF_001194135.2 Octopus bimaculoides
TGTTGCTGTTGCTGCCCTCTTCTCAGTCATCATCATCATCATCATCACTATTGTCACCACCACCATAATCATGATAATGTTATCTGTTTTATGCTTTTGTATGTTATTTGTTTTACCCATGTTCCCCTCGGTGAACATATATACATCTAAATTAATCTCTATTCTTTTCCTTTATTTCCTGCAGGGTGACAGTGATGGGGCAATGAGCCAAGCCCACCCTGTGACTGTTGTAACAGCAAACACTGACCATGCAGTACAAGCAGTTACACTTGCTGATGGTACTACGGCTTATTTACATCCTACAAAAGGTTGCTGCACTCCTCTGTCTACTTTTTGTTTGAAACAAACTGTAAATATGAATATGTTGTAATAAATGACAAAAATACAGATTTCAACTTTAACATCTCCATTTAATATTTCATTTAAACTGACATGTTTAAATTTCTAAAAAAAGGAAAAAAATAAAAACATCATCTCATCTGTTAATGCTTTTGATACCAGTCTTCTTGAGATCATCCCTGGTTCTATGAGACAAACCTCATTTTTACATTAAATTAAAATCTCCCTTCAAAATTTCATGTTAGTTTATGATCCTGACACAAGCTTAACGATGGCAAAGCTGTTTTGCTCACTTCTTCGTTATTTTCAAAATTAATGGAAATGAAGGCAGTGTATCTCAAACAGAATTATGGCAGCAAAAAGCCCATTGGACACACAGACACACACACACATACACTCATACATGCATACTTGTAAACACACATACATACACACTCACTAAGGTTCTTTCAGTTTCTGTCTATCAAATCCCTTCACAAGCCTTTGGTCGGCCCAGCGCTTTAGAAGACACTTGTCCAATGATCCTTGAAGCAGGACTGAACCTGAAACCATTTGGTTAAGAATGCTTGTGTTATATATAACATGGTTAATCTGTATAGGAAATCCTTTGTTAGAAATTTCTTATTGGAAACTTTACCTTAGAATTATTATGTAACAGATTTTTAAAATATTTTTTATTTCCAGATGCCAAATTTTTTGATGGCACGACAGTAACGCTGG
>NC_069004.1:1021487-1024843 GCF_001194135.2 Octopus bimaculoides
TATATATATATAATATATATATATATAATATATATATATATATATATATATATATATATATAATATAATGGAAACGAAGGATTTAAAGGATCAAACAGTACTCATTGTAAGTGTTCTGCAAGGCTTTTGGCTATCTGCAGAACAGTGGTTGAATTTAGGGTATAAATTAATGTTGCTAGTACAGGACTGGTACAAATCCAAAATTTGTACATTTGAGCCTGGCATTATTTGGACTTGGAGTGCAGGGATCTGGAACAAATACCACAAGTTAATCTATCCAATACTCTAATGACTGCCATTTCATTGTTTTGCATACAGGTAATACTTTAATTGATTTTACAGAAATGTTTGTTTTGATTATCAGTTACAGAAGCTGAGGCTACAGCGACCACAACGACGACCACCAAATTTGTTGATGGCCAACCTGTACAGTTGGAAGATGGCAGTACTGCTTACCTTCATCACCATCACAAAGGTATGGCTATTCAACTATAAGAGGTTGGGTTCTATAGATTTAAAATCTTTGGATTATTAATTGTAGTATTAGTATTAGTACCGTTGACAAGATAAGAACTTTGAAACTTTGTGAGAATGTGAAAAAAAAAGAAAAACTTGAGGGTTTAGGACTTGAACATATCTTTGTAATTGCACTAATAAGTGCCATCTTCATTTTCAGAGGGTCTTCAAGCAGTGCAGTTAGAAGATGGAACTACAGCTTACATTGCTCACACTGCACCTCAGGCATTGTTCAGTGACACTGCAAATCTGGATGATGGTGAAGGACTCAATTTGGACCATCTTAATTCACATGTGAGTCATAGAAGAAACGTAATTTTATCCTTTGTCACATTCCAAATTCCTAAGACGAAGTATTGTGGTAATAATTATTTAAATTTTTCTTTATACCATTGATTTCTTCTTTCTGTGTCTTTCTGCCTGGAGACTGGAGTTCGATGTGCCATCCTTCACTCACTGGATCCTTGTCAAACCATCCGACCTGTGACAGCATGGAGCAGAGGCATTAGATGCTGATGATTTCTAAATGTAGGGGTTTCTTTATTTCAGCAGACTTTACTGTTGTTTTAGTCTCCCAACATTAAAACAAATGAAATAAAATTCAGATCTAATGTAGAGTAATGTATAAATGTAGGAATATGATTCCTGCTGATCTAATTATCAAGACGTGAGTGGTCGAAACACGGCCATACTGCACATGGGTTTGAATATCTTTGTACGTAAGTTTTTTATTTGTCTCAGTCATTGGACAGCAGCCTTGCTGAGGCACAACCGTAACAGGTTTATTCGAACAAATTGACCACAGTACTTGTTTGTTTTTTTATTTTTAAGTTTGGTGCTTATCCTATTGGTCTCCTTTGCCAAACTGCTATGTTACAGGGATGTAAACAAACCAATACTGATTGTCACACGGTGGAGGGACAAACACAAAGATAGACAGACATACAAACACACACACACACACACACACACACACACACACACACACACACAGACAGACACACACGATGGGTTTCCTCTTATTTTCCATCTACCAAATTCACTCTCAAGGCTTTGGTAATTCCAGGGCTGCAGTAGAAGACATTTGCCCAAAGTGCCACACAGCGGAACTGAACCCAAAACCATGTGGTTGCAAAGTGAGCTTCTTAACCACACAATGATGCCTGTACTTATAGCCACGCCTTGAAATATAAATAATTCATTTATTAATTGGTGTGTTTAAGTAATTCCAAATCAAGCAACACTGGCGGATGTGACAGAAATTCTTATATGACATAACGAGTTAAGTTATGGTGATCTTCTATCAGCCTCATCTTTCTTTTATTCTTGTTTTACTGGTTATACTTTGGTGCTGCCTTTGAGAGTTTAGTTACGTACATCTCTCTCCACTTGTCTCTACTGGCTTCTTTGTTCTTGTAAAAATAGATGTGAAGTGGTTATAGGCATGAAGGGAGATAATTCAATAGAATATTTATGTAACCCAGGGTATTCATTTTCGGATGTATTGATCTTTACCGGATATAAACATACAAATATAAACACAGGCATGGCTGTGTGATTAAGAAGGTTGTTTCCCAACCACTTGGTTCCAGGTTCTGTCCCATTGCACGACATCTTGGGTAAGTGTCTTCTAATATAGCCTTTGGCTGACCAAAGCTCTGTGAGTGGATTAGGTAGATGGAAACTGAAAGAAGCCTGTTGTATATATATGTGTGTGTGGGAGTGAGGTTGTATTAGCACGATCATGTGATGTATATGAAGGATGTCTAGTCGTATAAAGAAGTACCGAGCACTTGAAGTGGTGGAACCTGTCTGAGAGGGAGACCTAAGAAGATGTGAGACAAAGTGATGAAGATTAATCAAAATAATTTGAATCTCATGAAGGAGATTGACAAACATCTGCAATAAGTGGGACATGTGGTGTTGAAGAAACTCTCACCACCCATACATGCATAGAAAATCTATCATTAAAATGGTAGCAGTGATGGAAGTTGTATTGTGTAGGCTGTCTACATTTAGGTCACTCATCCCATTCCTTGTATGTCCCCATCTTATTCACATGTGAGTCATAAAAGAAATGTAATTTTATCCTTTGTCACATTCCAAATTCCTAAGATGAATTATTGTGATAATAATTATTTAAATTTTTCTTTATACTATTGATTTCTTCTTTCTGTGTCTTTATGCTTTCGTCTCCAATTACCATTAGGTGTTTCTTCTTTTAAATATATGTATCTGTGTGTGTGTGTGTGTGTTGGACTCTCCCACATCACCAGTTCTGCTTACCAAAAGTGGCCCACTTGGCACCGTGCATTCATTGCTTGTGCTCCATCGTATACATACATGCTGACATAACACATTCAACCAGGCATCTTTGATTCCTTTTTTTCCCCATACCCTCCATCTTCAGTGTCCATTTTTTTGGTACCATGTACTATTACTTCATGTATATATTTTTTCTATATTTCTTGGGCCCCAGGACTCATAAAACTAGTTACTTGGTTTTTATGGTTTATAAGTGGTTGGCATTAGGAAGGGCAACCAGCTGTAGAAACCAAGCCAAAGCAAATCATGGAACCGGGTACAGCTTCTGGCCTTGCCAACTTCTGTCAAATCATCCGACCCATACCAGCACAAAAAAACATCGTTAAATGGCAACGATGATGACCACAGCTGATCATAATCATAACAGTCTATTGCAGAGTTCAAGACCAGTAATTTTGAGGGGAGGGGGACAAGTTGATTACATTGACCTCAGTATTTGACTGGTACTTTATTTTATTGACCTCTAAAAGGATGAAAGACAAAGTTGACTTCAGTGGGATTTGAACTCAGACTAT
>NC_069004.1:1024935-1031327 GCF_001194135.2 Octopus bimaculoides
ACATATTATATGTATTCAATCGACACACATATATATAAAGTGAAATCACATCATGTGAAATTTCCTTTTCTTTATAGCTTACAGATGAAAATTCTCTGAATGAGGATGACATTGATGTGAAACCTACTGCTATTGTAAGTTGGATGCATAATATTGTAGTGTGTGATAATCATGAGAAATCTTGCTGTTGATATTTTCGGCTTGCCATGTATCTGTGTCTGTTACTCTGACAGAGACTTAGATGAAAGCATCAAATGGATAAAGGAACCGTCGGCTGATGGGTCCCAGTGGTTGATGCCTTCTACTCGCATATCAGTGTGCCACAGATCCACACACTTAATTTTACAAACTTTGCTTTCTGTAGTTGGGTTAATAGGTACCAAAGTGACTGCTGCTAGATTAGTTTCTCATCCAGATATTAGCATACTACTAACGTGGTGGTGGTGGGCAGAATAAGTATGTGTTTGTGTGTATGTGCAGTCGTTGTGTGCTTACATTAGATTATCCAAGGCTTGTCCGTTATAATAGATATGAACTGAAATCTTACTACAACCATCCATCACAAAATTTGTATTGGGCACACAATATAGAATTCATACCTACTTCTCTTCTGCATATCAAGTTTGGTTGATTAACAGGACTGACTGAGAACTGAACCCTGATGGACACTTATCTGTACGTTAAATTCTTCATTGATCTTGCACAGACTAAGAACATAGCCTAAAAGGTCTGGCAAAAAAAAAAATCATCCATTATTACTGACTGGATGCTTTTTATTCACCATTCACTCTTCTCACTGGACAAAATGCTTGCGAGTCTTTACATTCTGAGTTCAAATTCCACTCAGGTTGACTTTACCTTTCATCCTTTCAAGGTTAATAAAACAAGCACAAGGCATGTACTCAGGTTGATGTAGTCAACTTGCCCCCTCCTCCCCAAAACTTCTGGCCTTGTGTGAAAATTAAAACAGAAAGAATTATTTGGCAGAATCAATAGAGTGTCAGACAAAATACCCTGCAGTATTTGTTCAAGTTCTTTTGGTCCAGGTTCAAATCCTACTGAAATCAACTTTGCTTCTATCCTTCCAGGTTCAATGAAATAAAGTACCAGTCAAGTACTGGTGTCAGTAACCATTTTTTTTTACCATATGTCTGTTGAGGTGCAATGGTTTTGTTGCAATTAATTAAGAAAATAACGAAGAATTTAATAAAATTACTTTTGGTTATATTAAGCTTGTGTTTGGAGCATAGATTAATGTGAAAGTTTGATGGAAAGTTTTTAAATCAGGAAGTTTATATGTCATGGAACCAGGATGAAGAAAATCTCAGGTGGGTGGGTCTTTTGTATTTTTGTTACATCAGCTTCATTTTTTGTTGTAATGTCCAATTTCTCTGTTTAGGCAGTAATTACAAACTCCAGCCCATTGACTACAGCAGACAAAGGACTTGCAATTCCTGGAGAACGATCCTATCGATGCGTATTTGAAGGCTGTGAGCGTTTATATACAACACAGCACCATCTAAAGGTGAGTAGATGTGACAAGTCTTGCTGTTAACTAATCTATTACTTAACCCCTTTCACTACCAACCCATCTGCCATTGCCTCTGGTAGCGTATGATGCAAAAATATTCATCTTAAATTATCATTTAAATTTATAAATTTTTTGGGGTCAACCTTTTTGGTTCCAAACACATGATTAATAATGGAACATATATATATAATGAGAGAGGAAAAGAGGGTGGAGTGAAGTCACTACTACAGCCCTGAGCCAACCAAAGCCTTATGACATGAGTGGATTTGGTAGCAGAAACTATGAAACTATGTGGAAGCCCTTCATATACATATATGCATGTGTGTGTGTATGTGTTTAATTTTCACTAGACAACATGTGATGGTTGTAAATGAGCATCATTGACATACAAGTGAGGTTGTTCGTTTCCCACACTTCCATGAATAGGATGTCTAACTATGGGAAAATATTGCCTTGATTTGAACAAGAAGGGTGTCCAGCCATAGAAAATCTCCCTCAATAAATTCTGTTTGAAGCAAGCATGGAAAAATGGAATCAAATGATGATGATGATGATGATGATATATATATGTTGGTAACCCTCTATAGTAATTCTCTTTTTGCCTTACATGTTATTTTCACTTCTCTTCCTAGGTTCATGAGCGATCGCATACAGGAGATCGTCCTTTCAAATGCAAATTTCCTGGTTGCAGAAAGGCATTTGCCACTGGGTATGGCCTAAAGAGTCATACCAGGGTCCATACTGGCGAGAAACCTTACAAGTGCCCTGAAGAAAACTGTGATAAAGCATTTAAGACATCTGGGGATTTACAAAAACATGTTCGAACTCACACAGGTTAGAATACACAACACTGCCTTACACATTTCATTATATTTTCCACAGCAAAACTTACTACAAAATTCTTGTTATAGTAAGATTTTCAAATTTATACTTGGCAGAAACTCTCCAAATATGATTTTTAATCAGGTCTTACCTCCATTTCTCTTTCTTTTCTTCCATTTTGTAGGTGAAAGACCGTTTAAATGTCCCTTTGTGGGTTGTGAAAGATCGTTTACCACATCCAATATTCGTAAAGTTCACATCCGAACGCACACAGGAGAGAGGCCTTACACCTGTCAGGAAGATGGCTGTGGACGAGCTTTTGCTTCAGCGACTAACTATAAAAACCATGTCCGAATACATACAGGTGAGCATTCCATTGGAAATCGATAGTCTTTTCCTATTCATTTATACAAAGATTGTGATTGTCATTTGTAACCCTTGGGGGTCATTTTGTGATTCTTTTTTAAACTTTCTACTTATTATTGTTAATTACATTGGTGTTAACATGACAATTTTCCAGAGTATCACTCTCAACCATAGTGTGTATCATCATCATCATCATCATAAGTTGGATAGTTTGACAGGAGCTGGCCAGGCTGGAGGGCTGCATCAGGCTCCAGTCATCTGTTTGGCATGTTTCTATGGCTGGATGTCCTTCCTAATGCCAACGACTTTGTATAGTGTTCTGGATACCTTTTGCATGGTGCCAGCCATATATATATATATATATATATCATCATCATCATCGTTTAACATCCGCTTTCCATGCTAGCATGGGTTGGATGATTTGACTGAGGACTGGTGAAACCAGATGGCAACACCAGGCTCCAGTCTGATTTGGCAGAGTTTCTACAGCTGGATGCCCTTCCTAACACCAACCACTCCGAGAGTGTAGTGGGTGCTTTTATATTTATATATGATATATATATTGTCTGAAGCATAGTATGTCCATAAGAGATTTTGTTTTTATCGCAGATGAAAACTGCAGTAACTTCCATGTCAATGGTGACATTAAATATGATGTATTGATGGCTAGGTGTGAGTATTTGATATTTTGCTATATTTATTTATTTTGTTTATTAATATTTATTTCTTAGGGGAAAAACCTTATGTCTGCACTGTGCAAGATTGTGGCAAGCGGTTTACAGAATATTCCAGCTTATATAAACATCATGTTGTTCACACTCATTCCAAGCCTTACGTGTGCAACCACTGTGGTAAGACCTATCGGCAAACCTCCACATTGGCAATGCACAAACGAACGGCCCATGGCGAAGAAGTAACTGCTGAAAGTGAAGCAGCTCAACTTTTGAGTGGTGAACAGCCTCCAGGTAAGTTCCTCTTCACATTATGGGAAATAATTCTTTTGAATTTTTGGCACAAGGGAATTGATTTGATCGTTGCTTTTGTGAGGCCCAATAGTCAAAGCCCAGCCAGCATAATGTCAAATGGTCTCGGTCCTTGCCTCCGTGAGGCTGAATGCTCGAAAGGTGCTTTTATGTGCCACTGGCACAGGTGTCATTTGCGTGACACTGGTATCTACCACAACTGCGATCTTACTTGGCTTCATGAGTCTTCCTCTCAAGCACAATCAATCATATTGCTTCTCACTTTCAGAAACTGGTTTTGTTTTAAACTTTAATCAATATTTTTCTTCACACCAAACACTTCTTATTGACTCTTTATTCTTTGTTTAATTATTGTAGATATTGATGATGGAGGTGAGAGTCTTGAAAAGAAACCTCGTCTGCACTACAGTTTAAGTGCTGCTGATGGAAGCGGTTTGCCCGAAGACAGTGAAGGTACACTAGTTATCAATACTTCAGAAGGACAAGTGTGCTACACATCTGAAGGCCAACAGGTAACTATTAACACTGACCAATGACCTTTGTATAATAGGCTTCGGGCTTGACGACCTTTAGATAGCAATCAATGAATAAATATTAAGAAGTAATATTCATCTTTCTACTGTTATTCACAAAAAGTCTAAGCAGTGCTCCTTTTCATCATTGTCATCATGGTTTGGGTAGTTTAACAAGATCTGGCAAGCCAGAGGACTGTGAGGAGTGCCAAAATCTGATTTAACACGGTTCCTATAGCTGGATGCCCTTTCTAATGTCAACCACTTTACAGAGTGTACTGGGTGCTTTTCATGTGACTTCACCAAGTAACTTGCAAGACAAGACTCCTTGACTAAGTGTGAGGAGCAGTATTGAGGGAGGTGGCTTTGTGCCAGAGGTTGAGGGCCAAAGTATGATAGAGAGATTGGAACAAGTGTTTTGCTGCGGAACACATACATCGAAGGAAATTCTACAAACACCCTTTCCTTGTGTTTTGCCAAAAACAAAAAAAAAAATCCAGGAGATTATTTTAATGAAGCAGAAACTGATTTTGCACAGTGGTCTATTCCATGTGGCATGTACCTTTTTATTTCATGTTTCTCCAATTCACTTTCTAGGTGCAATCCCATGGTCATTCAGGACTGAAGGGGTTCACCCTTATATATATATATGTATATACACACTCATATGTATATGTGTATGTATTTGAGCGAACTAATGAATGTTGCTGTCATGCAAGCAGTGTCACCCATTGGGGAAATATTTTGTTGCTTGGAAACATGTGCAGGTTGGCAACAGGAAGAGCATCCAGCCATAGAAAGTCTGTCTCAGTAAACTCCATCCAACCCATGCATGCATAGAAAAGTGGATGTTAAAACAATGATGATAATGATGATGATGATAATGATGATGATGATAATGATGATGATGATAATGATGATTAAATATTTTAATTGATGAGAAGAATTTAAATTAAATGACAAATATTTCTTTTGTTTTTCTCTGAAATTGTGTTTTCATTTAATTAATTAGATAACGATGATGGCGGATAATGAACGTGTAAGTGTGGTGGCAGAAGACAACACAATGGTTGCACTGCAGGCAATTCCACATCAAACACAAGCTGCTCTCCAACAGCATGGAATGGCTCGCATCAGTATTGGAGGTGATCCTAACCAACAAGTGTTTGTTGTAGCAGATCCTTCTCAATTTCATGCATTTCAGGTAAGATGGAGTCAATTAGAATTCGGTCATATTTCAGTCCAGATTTTGTCTTTATCCTCTGACAAGTTGTTTCTAATGAGTTATTGTAAATAATAATAATAATAATAATAATAGTAGTAGTAGTAGTAATAATAATAACAATAATAATAATGATAATAAGTCCACTCTGTTACAAGCATTTGAGCCTTGTCTTTGATCTGAGGCGGGTTTGAGTACTTGAAATAATATCTTGATATGCTACCTGTCTGTCTTTCTGTCTCTCTCTGTCTGTCTGTCTATCAGTCTGTCTGTCTATCTAGCAGTCTGTCTGTCTGTCTACCAGTCTGTCTGTCTGTCTACCCTGTGCATCTATTTATCTGTTGGTCTCTGTCTATCAGTGTGTGTGTGTGTGTGTGTGTGTGTGATTTGATGTTATTTTCCTTTTTCCAGCAACTTGCTGAGCAACAGCAGCACTTTGATGTCACTGAAGGTTTAGAAGCAGCCACAAACTCAACAGACGGCAGCAACTCAACAAGCGTGGCACCCAGTAACTGTATTGTATCCGGTACCAATTCCGACACAACAGCCATATTGACATTTCACACGGAATGAAATTCAGAGAAAAGACAAAGAAAAAGGTGAAAGCTATTTTAATTTAAACCAACAAAACTCCTCCACCCTTGCACTGTTTTACTGTTTGAAAGGGAAGAAGATATTTACGGAAAGGTCAGAGCAGACAGGACAAAAACTCAACACAACAACAATGGACACACATTTGTTGAACTGCTAAATTTTGTTTATCACAGTTTCTTCTTTAAATTTACCATCTTCATTCTGTGTCTCTTTTTTAACGAAGACGGTTAATGCAAAATACACAGAATCTGAAATCAATACTTTTTAATTTGATTGATTAATTTGATATATTGATTGAGCAGAAAAGGAATGACAGTATTAATATAAGTTGATATATATATATATACATACATATATATATA
>NC_069004.1:1031427-1031939 GCF_001194135.2 Octopus bimaculoides
AGTAAAGAACGAATGGACGAACGAACGAACGTACGAAATAAGGAACGAACGAAAGAAGAAACGAAATAACGAACGAATGATATAACGAAGGAGCGAAAGAAATAATGAACTAACGAACGTTCGAGCGAAATAACGAGCGAAATAAGGAAAGAACGATATAACGAAAGAACGTTCCTTCTTTCTTTCTTTCGTAAGTTCTTTCGTTCATTCGTTTGTACGTTAGCTCGTTCGTTAAATGACGGACGAACGAACGAAATAAATAAGGAAGGAACGAACGAAATTACAAACGAAAGAACGAACTATCGAACGAACGTTCGTTATTTCGTTCATTCGGTCGTTCGTTATTTCATACGTTTGTTCACTAATTCGATCGTTATTTCGGTCGTTCGTTAGTTATGTTGTTCGTTATTTTGTACGTTTATTTATTTATATATATATATATTTATTTATACATATATATATATTTACTTATATATATATATATATATATTTACTTATATATATATATATAT
>NC_069004.1:1032446-1037186 GCF_001194135.2 Octopus bimaculoides
TATATATATAAAATCATATATGCTCTTTTACTTGTTTCAGTTATTTGATGCAGCCATGCTGGAGCACCGCCTTTATAGTCGAGCAAATCGACCCCAGAGCTTATTCTTTGTAAGCCTAGTACTTATTGTATCGGTCTTATTTTGAGGCATTGTAGGGTAAGTGTGAGAGGCTGGATTTGGACAGTGTTAACGTAAAATAAGTAGAATATTTGGGCCGGTTGAAATGCTAGAGAGTTGATGACTGAAACAAGGAAGAAAAGTAATTGAAAATTTCAAAGAAAACAAAATAGACATGAATCTGTTTGATGAATAGTTTATTCAATAATTAGGCAACGTTTGACTAAACAATATAGATTTCCATTTGGCATACAGTGAGCAGAGTGAGAGCATAGCAGAGAGAGAGAGAGAGATCAGAATGACAAACTGCAATAAATTTAGACAAAAATATGATAATATTGAAGGTTCAACAATAATTGTTTGACACAGAAAATCAATTTGTATAAAATAATAGCATGGAGACATGACAAAATGAAGGTGCAGGACACTTAACATGGTAGCCATGTGCATGCACGCATGCACGCTGGATTTCAAAAGCATTTTAATGTTAGAACTCAAAAAATGCATTTCTGTAATTAATTCAAGTAATATATATATATTTTTTTCCCTCCTGATTGTTAATTTGAATTAAACTTAAATTGGTTGTTATTAGAATAATTACTGTGACTATTTAATTAAAGAAATTTCTAAGTCTCACTGTCTCAAGTAAGATAACTTAAGAACTGACTGAAAAACGAAACACTGCTGCCAAAAGACAGGCAATGTAAATGCAAATAAATTTAGTATCAAGATAATGTTTTTTAAGGTTTGTAATCTTTATTTTCGAATAACTTATGATGCCCCAACTCCACAAATACAGAATATATATTACATGCAACACACAGAAATATACTCTTCCATGCACATACAAGTGATGGGTGCATGTATGGCACATGTATATGCATGCATACATTTTTATATATATACATACATATATGCGTGTGTACATATATATACATACATCGTATTTTACATACCTATCTCATAAATTTAGGACAATATACAAAAAGAAAAATAAGCATTTTTGTCTTCTTGTTTTTTTTTGTTGTTCAGGGGGGGGGGGTTTAAATATGTGATGAAAAAATATTTAAAGAGAAAGAAATCTACATTAGTCATGTTTTTATTTGCACTTTTTTTTCTTCTCACTCGATTGTAGATTTGTTTGTTTGTTTTTGTTTAACCTAAGAATATGTCAGACATGCCACCAGGGGGTTTGCTAACTCTGGTACTTGAACGCTTGGGACGATCATCATCATACTGAGCACCTGGAAAAGAAATTGAAGACATATATCAAACAAAGTCGTAAGAATCTGAATCGTTTTTGGTCCCAGAAGAAATGCATTTAAAATTAAAAATGAAAAAAACAGAAAAACAAAGAAAATCACATCTTGATCCTTGTGCTTGAGAAATTTGGCACTAAAAATCAAAAGTAAAGGAATAATTAAAAAGAAAATGAAAAAGAAATGATGCAATGTTTTAAATGAAAGCCTAAACTCTATAGTCTACAAATTTCCCCATAGAATGTGTTTTCTTTAAGTACTTCCAATTCTTTACATTTTCAATTTTTAGCTTTAAAAATAACTAAAAGATTAAATTACTTATCCTAAATATTTAGAAAACAATTACAGTAAAAATTAATTCATTTTATTATTTAATTATTAGTAGAAGTAGAAAGGAGTAGTCAAAAAGGGGGGAAACCATTATTAGGGACATAAGAAGGAGTGGAAGCATTAATAGGCATTTAAGAAGTTGGGGGGGAATGCTCCAACCAATATCATAAACAAGCAATCTCATGAAGAGAGTGAAATGTGGTTGAATGGATGAAACTTAAACGAAATTAGCATCGTCTTTCTTTTTCCATATTTATTTTCAGTATAATTATAATTAGATTCAATTTAATCTAGAAATTAATGAACCTGATTATAACTGAGGGATATAAGAGACTGAGACATTTAGAGTTTTGCCTCTGGTCCCCCTTCTCTCATACTTTTGCCCCTCATCTCCTAGTCCAAACTTTCCCCCTTGGGGTTCCATAATCTTGCAAACTGTATGACGCCTTCACTTATGACTTACTTGGTAACCTCACTGTGTAGCTTTGTACCAGAATTATCATAATTATCATGATTTTGTGTGTGTGTGTGTGTGTAACACAGTCGTATACATAACCAACCTTTGCTTACAATTGAAAAACCAAAAAATTTAAGCTAGAAGTAGTGAAGAGAAGAACCAACCCATAGCCTACCAAGAAAGAAAAATAAAAAGCCTGAACTAAAAATATTGAAGAATTAGAAAATAAGACATCCAAAACAGATGTTGGTGACTTCATATTAAATTGGGACGTTTCAGGTGTGATCCAAAATGATCTTCAGTAGTTTATTTATTTACAAACTTAAGATAAACCTACACAAAAAATGCAAGGTGATGTAGCTACATGAGATTAATGACTGGTGATGTGAGATGTCCAAAATGAATATCTAAAATGGTGTGTATACATAATTTAGGGACTAGAAGACACATATGTTGAATAGGAAGAAATAAAGAAAGAAAATAGAATATTGACCCAGGAAATAATATATAAACCTACAGACAATTTGAAATATTGTAAAGCTTTGGTAAGGAAAGTATAAGATCTTCAATAGTATGAAGAGAATGCCCTAATGTACCAATATGTCAAAGTCAGGATAAAGAGTTCAGTTAGAAAATCTTGAAATAGTGGGAAACATTTAGATTACAGGTTAAAGAATAACAGGTTTAATTTATAGCTCCATCTTAATCAACAGTAACTTAACGATATGATTTCTAAAAAAGGACAAAATGGTTATATATATAATCTTAAGACTAGAAATTTTAAGACCTTTGAAATAAGCAAAAAGAATAAACAAATATATATATACTTTGCATTTTCTTCCTTATTCCTCAAATTCAAACTTCTAATCCTACCAAATATTATGAAGAAATGATTATCTCCCTTGTACTTAATGGCCATTAGGGGACACCATGTATATCAATATGTAATTTATCTAATAGCATGTTAAATAGTGAAGTCTAGAGGAACAATAGACAAAATCATTGTTTAGTGATGAGCAACGTCTTGGTAACATAGATACCTAATGTGTCAAGGGCGAACCATTAATATTTAAAATGTCCATTTTGTGTGGTGGATAGGTTGTGAAAAAGATAAATTATTGATAGCAGTTTCAATGTTTGAAATTTATAGAAGTAGCATCAATTTTTAATCCTTTGTATACTGTTGGATAAATACTTTCAGCAAGGGTCAGCTGTTTTGATTAAGTCTATTTCAGTAGCTCTAGTGTGCTCTTGCAGAGCGATATCCTCCATAGCATTGTACACAGATAAAAAAGATTACTATGGAAAAAACAAAGGAGTCAAAAGTATATGCTGACATTTAGGTGTTGGTAATCTTGAACAGTATCTGTTTTAGGTGGGGGAGGGGATTCAAGGGTGGTCTAGCTGAAGATAAATAAACAAATAAGCTTACCTCTAAATATAGTTAACGATACCTTTCAGGTTTTTACAACAGTTTTTTTTCTCCTTCCTTTTCTTGTGAGCTAGAATTAAGAATGTATCTGACCACTTCCCTATATAACTTCAATTGATATGGTCAGTTTACTGCCCTGAATTATTCTAACATAGGAAAACTAAATAATATTAAAACAGGCAAGAATTGACAACAAAAGTAAAATGATAACAAGACTCTAGAATCAAAATGGTGAAAAACATTTTCAGTTAAGAGCTAAACTATAAAATAATATTTGCATTCTAGATGTCATTTACATTGGTTTAAGCCTTCACCATTCAGATTATCAAATGTTTTGCTTAGTTTTTCACATTGTTTTGAACCAATCACATATTATCTTGAAACTTCAAGATTTCAACAATGTGAATGTTTATTTTTAGAATGACATTGTAGGGTAGGAATGAGTGGCTGAATCAGGTCACTTTTAACATAAAACAGGGAGACTATTTTGGCTGGATGTGACCAGTTTAAATACTAAAGGGTTAAAATTTAATTATCAACTTGAAATGATCATTTCCTAGACATATTTCCTAAAGCCACCCCACTCCCAATAATCTTGGCTTCTCTTTCTCTCACAATCTTGGAGGCATTGTCCTTCTTCGCGGGACAAAGGCATAAGAATAAAAGGGAGGGGGAAACAACAGAAGAGGATAACTACTGTAGATTGCCTTCATAGCAGTTGATTCCCACCCAAAACCAAGTATCAAGAGGTAAAACCACAATAACATTAAGAATGGAAGCCTAATACAGATTAAATACAATGGTAAGATTGATAGGTAGGCGGGAGGAGATTAAAAAAATAATTCCAAATGTGAAATTTCTCCAGTCACAATAATCAGTTTGGTACATGAAAAGGTCCAAAAAATTCATATAAGAAAGAAAGAAAGAAAAAAAGGAAAAACAAAATAAAGAAAAAAGTTTTTTTTTTTTTCAGTCAACAAAAATAACTTTGGAAAAAAGCGCATGCATATTTCTATAAGGCCTAAAAGACATTTGCATAAACCTGTTGTGTGGTTAACTGGAGAACCAAACGAAGCCAATCAGCAACAAAATTGAACACCAAAAGAATGGAAAAAAAAGAAAAAGAAAAACAACTACATATCATT
>NC_069004.1:1037827-1047575 GCF_001194135.2 Octopus bimaculoides
GTGCTTAAAAGCAAAATTAGGTGAAACACAGAAAAAGCCGACACAAAATCAAACATTTGATAAACAATGAATGACCGACATGAGCTGAGGATATAGAAACAGTAGTGAGAGGGAGAGAGAGAGAGAGAGGGAGAGAGAGAGGGAGAGAGAGAGAGAGAGAGAGAGAGATAAAAACTTGTTGAGACAAGAGAAGGATAAGAAAAAGGAAGATCGGAGCAAAACCACCCAAGATTGAAAGGCTGTAGTTCAATCAGAGGCAACAAGATTGAAATAGAAATTATATTGGGATAAAATTGCAGATTTAGGGAATTGGAGTAAAATTACATTTGGCTGCTGCTTTTGTCCATTCATTTTTCCATGCCGACATGGGTGGAGTGGTTTTTATTAGAGCAAGCATATTTATACAGCATAACTGAAAGCCACTCAACCATAAAGTAAGAGTAGAATTTGTTGCCAGTCAGGCAGGAAGAATGTGCCTTGTCCAGACACATAATTGCAACAGCTAAGGTGAGGAATTCTGTAGTGCTTTCATTTTGCAGCCATTGTTCCAAATAAATAAATGTCAATATAGAAACCGTTTTTATATATTTATTCAATATCATCCATGCAGTCCAGTCAATGCTTGGCATATCAGACGGCTTATATACATTAAGTATGATACATAGATGGCAATTTTAATTTAATACTGCTTCAATTTCATACATAGGGCAGCTATTCACAACATCAGTGAACATTTTATTCACTGTTTCCCATACCAGAGGTAACAAATTCTCATCTGGCTAGGAGTATGCACCATTTTAAGGTCCAAAAAGGGTCAAATTGCAGTTGGCTTTCTCACTTGCCACTGCCCAAACGGATTTTCATCCTTCTCCAATGTTTCTTGTATTCCTGACATAGATGTCTACAAGAGATATTATATCTCAGGATAAGCAGTACAGTAACTGGCCTATTAACAGTGTACATACATTAAATATGACACAGATGGCTATTTCAAAAGTCATCAGGACTTTATTAACATTTAATTATATTTAATTAAAACACATAAGCAGTTTACTAATTAAACAAATATAATTATGAAAGGAATAAAATTTTTTTTGCAACTACAATGTTAAATGTTTTCTTAGGATGGCAAACTCTACATTGAATCTGTAGAAAAATTCACCCTAATTTGAAGCAATTTGCATTAAATTTCATTTTGGAACCTTTTGATTCTTATCTGTTAGTAGCATCTTCTCTAATTATATAAATTCACATGGTTCGGTAAGAAAAAAGAAAAAAAAAAATCACACAAAACCCCTGAAACTTGACAAACTTGTTGCATTAGTTTATATTTCATGTCTTGATAAGGTTTAAATAGATGCTGCTAAAATGGAAGATGAGGTTTGGTTTATTGTTGATTTCATAATATCTTTTTAAAATGTAGGGGTAGGGAGTACATTTACTGCTTTACAGTAAACAACAAATGTATATGCATGTGAATATAGAGGATGTTCGAAGATTTTTCCAGTGACACAGTAAGAAATGCAAGTGCCAGGTCCTGGAGCCATCTTGAGGTCACCATTGGTGGAAGCTAAGGGCAGCTACTTTCAGTAAACTGTCATCTCTCAACCATAATCTTGATATTTTTTAATTTTTTAAAATACTTTTATTTTTGGATGGGATAATGTATTTTCTTTCCCTTTCACAGCCTGAATACAGCGTATATATGTGTGTGTATATACAAGTAAAAAAGAGACAGAAACAAATGCATGAAGGAGTATAAATCACAGGAAATCGATAAAAGTGTCACTCAGAGATATTTATAATAGTTGTTATGTAGAAATAGACAAAAGGGAAGTCCATAATACTGATATGATGTATTTTGGTAGATAGAAGGTGAAGCCTTTAAAAACAGGCTTTGGATGGCCCTGCGTACCTGACAACAAATGCCAACAATTCCATTCGTAAGCTCCATTATGATACTAGGACACCCCTTTCCTTGTGGGACCTGTAGTACTTATTAGTATAGCAACTGACTTAAGTTGTTGATTGGTCAAAAGGGTGATGAATGTAGGCACAGGCTCAGTAGTTGATTGGTCCAAAATGTTATGACATAAGCACATGTATTGATGACAGAGCATTTGGGTGAATGTTGTATCAGTTAACTGGTCTGCAAAGGTGACGATGTAGGCAATGCTGTTGATGTCAGCCAGGACCAGACAAAGCATTGTTGTTCACAAATGCAAACCATGAATCTAAGGAATTACTGACACACCTTAATATAGCCATGAAATATGTATTACAATATATCATCATCATCGATATGAGAAATTCATTCAGAACAAATTAATCATTTATTTCTAATTATAACAATTCAACAGATCAACGTGTACCCAAGGAATTCATTTAATCATATAAACTTTAAGAGTCAATTAGTCGAACTCTTTGCCTCAGAACATCGACATTTGAGATTATCATTAAGAACAGTTAAAGGAACACAACAATTAAAAAAGAAAACGAAGTAATCTTTAATTTTCCTTCTGACAATTTACAGAAGAAGACAGGCTAGAATTAAGCTAAAAACATAAATAATTTCAGCTGAAACCAAAACCAGATGCCAGGATGTGAAGTAAATGAACATCAAGGTTAACCATAAATTTGATTTAATTTAATTTCATGGAGCATCAAGAGTAACTTGCTTGAGGCTACCAAGTACAGTTAGAAATTACATGTAGAAAGATGAAAGGAATAGAAATGGCTCAACTGAAGATCAAATATATGACAGAAAACCAATTAACAAGGAGCTAATTAGCATTCTATGTTACTCAAATAATGACTATCCAACCCTTTAGCATTCAGATTTCTCTGTCAAGTGTAATGCTTATTTATTTTTAGGATGACATTGCAGAGTAGGTGTGAGAGGCTGGATCTAGCTAGTTTAAATTCTAAATGATTAATCAGTAGTGATGATGATGGTTGTGATGACTTAAACATTATAATTCTTTAGAATTTAGAAAGATTGTTCTTTTGATATTTAGTGCGTTATGAGAGAGACTATTTGTGGTTGTTCCTAGACAAGCTGAGGATATCCTTAACGTGATTATTATTATAAAGGGGGAGGAAATGTTCTTTACTAAATTCTGATATTTACTTCAGGGCTTATGAGTTTATAAGGATTGCTAACCGTCTCTTAATGTATCTAGACAGACACATACAGGCAACTCTACACATAGACACAGTAACATATCCACACTAACAACAAATACATACACAGCTACAGAGGAACACACAGACAGAATGTTCCTGCATAAACAAAATAAAGGCAACAACAGAATGGGAAAAGTTTAGGCTTTGACACAATATTGTTTCATTTTTGATATACGGGTATGGCTGTGTGGTTAAGAAGTTAGCTTCCCAACCACATGGTTTCAAGTTCAATCTCATTATGCAGCACCTTAGGCAAGTGTGCTTTATTGTAGCTCTGGGCCAACCAAAGCTTTGCAAGTAGATTTGATACAGGGAAACTAAAAGAAACCAATTGTGTGTGTATTTGTCTATTTACATAAATACACACACACACACACACACACACACATATACATGCATGCATATGTGTGTGTTGGCATTTGTGTTTCTTTGAAAATTGCTGAACAACAAGCAGTGACATAGTTGTCTGTCTATAAGCTCTGCATTTCCCATACATGTGGAATAAGAGATCCCTTGCTTGAAAAACAGATAAGGGTTAGCAACAGAGAGAGCATTTGACAGAAAACCATGCCTCAGTAATATATATTATTTGTCTAGCCCATTCCAGCAAGGGAAAATGGGTGTAAAAACGTACTTCAAAGTACAATTTAATTTACAATTTTGGAGGACAACATTCAAGAGGGAATATGCACTGTCTAGTTTGGTTCATTGATTTTTTACAAACAACACGAATAGCGACCAAATTTGTGACTAGGGACAATGAAGATGATGCTTCTCAAAAGGACAGGTTTCTGTTGACTGAAGGGAAAGCAAAGCTTTCAAATTTTGGCACAAGGCCAGCAATTTCGGGGAAGGAGGTAAGTCACTTACATTGACCCCCAGTGTTCAGCTGGTACTTCATTTACTGACCCCAAAAGCACAAAAGGCAAAGCCGACCTCAGTGGAATTTGAACACAAATGAAAGGCAGCTAAGCGTTTTGCCCAGCATGCTGCCTTATTTCTTTTTAATATTAGAATATGACGGAGATTTGCCAATATATTTAATATAGCTTCCCTTTTCTTTAAAGGTGACATGGCTTCTATTTCTAGCAAGCTATATGTCCATGTACAGGCTCACTCGTTAGCTTGTTTTATAGCCTTTACTGTAAGATACCAACGATCCATCCTGCAGTGAATATGACACGTGGAGATGAATAGGTTTTGAAAGATTTTGTAACGTAGGAGTGATAAACATTGTAACACATTGCGACTGAACAAGAATATCTTGTCATAGAAGAAACATTGTAACAAAAATTCTTGTAACTTAAAAAACATAACTTAACACATTTGTAACATAACAGGTTAACAAGCAATGAAACCTAACAAAATATATTGTAACATAACAAACTGTAACCCAAGAAACATTGTAACAAACACTGTAACATAGCAACAAAGAAATTGCAACATAAAAAGTGTAACAACATTAATGTGCCAACAAATAATGTAACACACAGCCTAAAAAATATTGTAATCTGACAAGTAACATAAGATTGTAACATAGCAATGCAACAAACATTGAAAGATAAATACTGTAACAAACATTGTGACACAAGAAACAAGTGTAACAAACCTTATAAAGTAACAAGAAACATTGTAACATAAGAAACACTTGTTATGTTACAAAGTATTTGAATTCAGCAATAAAATTACAAAATATAAACTAACAAGGAATAAAACTGGATTTAACGATAAACTACATCATAGTTTGAAATACTAATGGTGACTGCCTGCTTAACCTTTTTGGCACCATATTTCTGTGGATATACGCTGCCTTGCTTACAGTTAATTAAAAAAACAACAAAGAATTTAGTAAAATATCTGTGTCATTATTAGGCTGACAGTTTGGAACTGAAATGAATATGACATCTTGATGGGTGGTTTTAAGTTAGATCAGTTTAAAACTGGGAGCTTGTATTGTAGAAGCAGGGACTGTCTCAGGCAGTTGGTATCAAAAGGGTCAATGCAGTTTGACCATCTGGTTTGGTGTACTTTCTTGATATAAAGTCATCCACCCCCAACTAATTACCCAGAGACGAAAATTGTCCAAGTTATTTAAGAAACCACCTTGACAAACTAACATCAACCATATCATAAATTGTGTCTAAATTTTGGCACAAAGCCACCTTAGGGATTGATAACACACAGAGGCAGTTTAGACACCAGATTGTCTTTCTTGTTTGCTTTCAGCATAAAAGCTTTGTTCACATATGGACCTCAAACTTTCCCAAAACCGTCTGAAAACCCCCACATAACCATTTTTGTCCACAATGCAGAAATACAAACTCACAACACGTGTGGAACTGAAACCAACAAGCATTCTCTAAATAATGGCTCATCCAAAACTCTGTTATCTCATTTTATTGTCTGATGATAGCCTCAGCTACTTGCCAAACTCTATGTCCTTCCTCACAAAATATATTATTTTATTCTTTTACTAGTTTCAGCTCAAGTGCTGCAGCCATGCTGGAGCACGGCCATTAACTTCTCCAAAACCACAATTCTGTCCATATTTTTCTCTAACAGCTAATATACAATACTTCAACTTAACATTAATCAAATTATACCTTAATTAGCTTTCATTAAACTAACCTTATGCACTGCTACATTTGCACTAAAACCTAGCCACATGCATGATTACAGCAAACTATGCACTCTCAACTCCAGAGTTTAAATCATGTCCTGTTACATCAAACATTTAAAAACAACAAACAACTTATGAATACTCTCTAACCAAAGAGACATTCGCCACAAAAGTATTTCTACTACGACCGAGAATTCTAATGAGTAACCAGGTTTTGTTTTAAAAAATTTACCTTAGAAGGTATGTAATGATGTATACAAATTTTAGCCATTTCACACACCTTCAAAATGAACTCATCTAAACAAACGGTCTATGTCTGAACCTGGTGGTTTAAAATGTATTATTACTGGTGGTAGTTGTAGTAGTAGTAATAATAGCAGTTGTTTTCACTAACATTGCACACACATTAGTATACACAGCATGCACAATGACTGACCATTCTGAAGTAAACAGTCGATGTCCAAATTACTAGCATCAACTGCAGGAAATCTACACAACCACCACACTCATTTGACATGCAAATCAATAATTCCATAAAGAAGCTCAAGTAATATAAAGACTTGTGTGTGTGTGTGTGTGTGCGGAAAAAGAAAAAAGCAATGGGGTTGAGCTGAAAGTTTAACTGGAAGAGCTGGATGTACTAACACAAATTTATTAATACTACCAGTAATTTTAGAGGGAAAGTTGCTCATCAAAGCATGCAGAAAGACTCATTATTTCAAATCCTAGTTTTTTTTTTTTTAATGTTCTTTTCCCCTACCCCCACTGAAGTAAAAACAGAAAATAAAAAAAATCAACCTTAGATTAGTTTTATTTTTTAAAATGTAGTCAAACACCAACAATAAAACCACAATGTGTATTTAGGGGAAAAAAAAATATTGTTTTAAAAATAAAACAAAATAAGCCAACATTAATTAGCAAGAAATACACAAGAAGTTATTTTTCTTTACTGCCCTTTTTTTAAATACTAAAACTATAATAAAAGTGTTTAGCAGGAACAGGGGAAAAATAAAACTTCCCTGAAAAATATCAGGATAAAAAAACAAACAAACCCCAAAACAAAATCCCTGTCACCAAAACAATCAACCAATAAATAAATAAATAAAAAAAAACTATTTACAACACCCAAAAGAAAAATCTTTTTCAGAAGTCAAATTGGCTGCTGTGGGCTCAGAAGCTACCGAAAAAAAGGGTCACTGAAGAGTTAACCTGATGTAAAAAATTAGGAGGAAGAAGTTTCATAAAGCAACTTGAAGGTAAAGAAATTCTTCAAATCCTTCAAAAGAATATATATACACATAATGTATATGATATGTATATGATATGACAAATGTATGTGTGATTCTTAAACATTCTAAAAGAAAATATTTCAAGGATATCAGCTAGTCCCACATTTGGAAAATGGTGGGGTTTGTGTTGGTACAGCATTCAGCATTTTCTACTTTGTAAAGATTCCCCTAAATTTCTAATTAGCTTCAATTTAGCTCAAACAATGAAAATCTAAAAACCTGACTTGTGTTATCAGAAACAGATGTCTGAATGAATCAGGGTGGTACTTAAACTGTTAAATATCTGCTGTTTTAAAGGGACTTTGGAACAGGAGAAATTGTTTCATTAAATAGAAAAGAAAAATATATTATTAATACAATATTGATAATGGTTTCAAATTTTGGCACTGGGCCACCCTTTTTTTTTTTTTGGCGGGAGGGGGAAGTCGATTATTTCAACCCCAGTAGTTAACAGGTAAATTATTTTGTCAACTCCAAAAGGATGAAAGACAAAATCAACCTTGAAGGGATTTAAATCTGAACCTGGAATGTAAAGAGTTGGAAGAAATATCACAAAGCAGTTTTCAGAAGGTCAAACAATTCTGACAACTTAGTTGTAATAACAATCCTTTCTGCTATAGGTACAAGGCTTGAAATTTGTGGGGAGGGGGCTACACTGACCCCAGAGTTTGACCAGTACTTATTCTACTGACCCCAAAAGGATGAAAGGCAAAGTTGACCGTGGTAGAATTTGAACTTAAAATGTAGAGACAGAAGAAATGCTGCTAAGCGTTTTGCCTGTCGCTCTAACGATTCTTCCAGCTTGCCGCCCTAGTAATAATAATGATAATAATGGTAGAAGGAATGATGATAATTTGTGAGTAAAATGATATGCTGATCAAATGGATGGAACAATGTTTATTAAAAAACAAAAGTCTATGATAATTTGATTGAAAAATGATGTTTATGATGAAAGAAATATCCCAAGGGGTTTTTCCAATACGTATCTACCAATGTAAGAACTCGTAGAATTATCTAGAAAATGAGTGAGTAATAAAGAACATTCACTGAGATGCTGCCATGTTATGATATGAAGCTGTGAAAATTAATACAAAAATGAAATCAAAAAAGGTTATTAGAAAAGTCATTGAAAAAAAAAAAAAAACCGAGGAGATATGTGAAGATATATTTATATGAAGAATTATCAGGAAGGTTTTTTTGGCAGTTGAGAGACGAGTCACTCAGTCCATTCTAGAGTTGCTAGAAAGCTCAAATCAGCCAAGATGAGTGGTGCATTGGAAAGGGGCCTACTCACTGTTTGAATGATAATCCCTCCTTCGTTGGTTATTTCCTTGTTCTATTGAGAAATGAAAATTTTATGTTAAAGCTTTGCCAACTGGAAAAAAAATATTCCATGATTGATTGAGTCAAGTGTTAGTGAGGGTTAGTTTAGAATGGAATTAATTTACTGCCGGCTGCTGGCATATCTTACGTGGCTGGAATTTCGTTGTTCAATTCATCCTTTGCCAGAGATAGAGAAAGAGAGACAGGAAGCGAGAAAGAAAGAGAGAGAGAGAGAGAGAAAGAGAGCGAGCGAGTGAAAGAATAGGTTTGTTTTTGTATTACACAGTCACATCGTTAACGTTGTCCCTAACTGAGGGAAATTATACTTCAATTAATTTAGCCTAGAAGTATCAACTACAGTGAGGGTGGCATTGCTCAGATCGTTAGCTTATTACCTATGATATTTCAGCATTTAATGGTCAATGACAGCAATTTATGGTGAAATAAAAGTTTGTTCTAGACTTTGCAACAAATAGCGGAACGCAGACAGTGAGTCCAAACTTCAGGTCCAGGAAACGGTTTGGCTAAAATTAAACACAAGAAAGAGCATCGACTATTTAAAATTTCCTGCTTGTTGAAGAGCAGATCGGTGTCTTCATTTTATTTTTCATAGTCAAGACAAAAAAAAAATAAAATGCTTAATATACAAGGCATTGCCTTGTTTTATTTTATTTTTTTAGTGTCACATAAGCTAGGGTAGCCATTGCTTATGACAAAAGAAAAAAGAGAAATAAGGAAAAAAATAAAAAGTGTTCTCTGGAAATGGTTTAAATTTGCAAATAAAGCATAAAATTGCTGTCAAAGAGAGCAAATGGAACATTTAGGGAAGAGCCTTAAGCAAAGGAAAACACAGAAGCACAAGGAAATTCTAAATGGAAATATCTCCACGAAGGCAGCAATGGAACTTCTGAAGAATTCTATAGAAAAGCAAAGCCAAATAAATATGAGCAAAGCAGGATAATTCATCAATTCTGACTTTACATTGATAGAAATTATTCACACTGATGTATAACACACTCTCACACACACACTTGTAGATATATATACATACATGATATAGCTATTTTCTAATTTTTTTATTGAGATAACTAAACTAAGAATCGAAGAATTCTGATGGCCAGGAAGTCAACAACTTAAAGATTTATGTGCATCATCCTACCTACCACGAGAGAGAGAGAGACTGAGGTGTCTGGAACTGGTGGAGGAATTAATGAGTGTCCTGACATTATTAATATAATATGATAACAGTTTCCTTCTGAGTACTTTATGTACATTACTCTACAACTGGAGAGAGAGAGAGAGAGAGAGAGAGAGAGAGAGAGAGAGAGAG
>NC_069004.1:1047585-1051063 GCF_001194135.2 Octopus bimaculoides
AGAGAGAGAGAGAGAGAGAGAGAGAGAGTGAGAGAGAGAGAGTGAGTGAGTGAGAAAGAGAGAGAGAGAGAATGGTGTCTAGTGGTTGTAAAATTAATGAGTGTATTTACATGGTCTCAGCCTTTAACTTAGAACAAAGAAAAAGTCCAACAGTAAAAGTCAAATGCCATAAGCTATGAATCATAGAAAAGACGGTGCAAGGGAAAAGTTTGCTTTACTATGCTGGAATGGCTAAAACACATCTATTTAAGTGGCTCTACGTGGTTCCACTAACCGTTTCTCATTCCTGTTATTTTCTGAAGTTGCCATCAGCAAATAAGAACTAACTAAAAGCATATCTCTTACATAGATGTGTGTGGTGCCCTCTGCATGGTTATCGATATAAAGGGAGATAATTACTTCCTCACAGTGTGAGGCAGGCTTAGAAATTTGACGGTAGCCGTGGAAAAGAAATGAAGTGCCTTAGTCAAGGATACAATGCACTGCCCAGTTCAGGAATCGAACTCACACACTTATGACCATAAATTCTAACCACTTGGCTATGTGTCTTCACACACTAAACTAACAGCAAATATCATTTGTTGCTTTGTTATATTATTCACCATGTTGGTCATGTTGCCTTTACAGAATAGAGACAGCTTAAAGCAATGAGGACTCTTTTAGTCTTGTGGAGCACAAAGCAACCCCACAAGTGTTGGTACTCTGAAGAAATGCTTTTAGTTCCCTCTGGAACAGGGAACAGGGACAAACTAAGATTATACGAAACTCTCAAGTCTTGCTGGGCAAAGATATGCTCTTGTGTGCCAGTGACTCAAATAGAATTCACCCCAGTACATATTGGGAGATGGTTGGTTTTAGGAAGGCCACCTAACCATTGAAATCATGCCATAAGTGGAATGTATGAACAAGAATGGTTCATTTGATCAGTCCAATCTGTGTTTGCATGCAAAGCAGATGTAAAATGAGGATAATGGTACAGATCTTTTACTGTATAAAACAACAAAAAAAAACCCCATTAAAAATAATGATCTTGTATCACACAGACTTAACTGCATGAAAATGTGCAAATAACTTTAGATCAAATTGTAGTGTAGGGAAATTTGAAAATAGTAGCTTAATGTAATCGCTAATTTCAGGTGTGGCTATAGATGCACCTTTGTACATTTGAGGTGTGTCTGTAAAGTCACTCAGAATAGGTCTTATACTACATAAGGGATTAGGTTAACCAAAGGTCTTTTCCTTGGATAATAATAATATAGCGAGATTCCAGGTTTCCTTTTACATGTAAAATAAACAAAAAATAAATCACACAAATGCAAATCAAGATAAAAATCAATTAATACAATTAAAATGAAAAAAAAGAGAGAAAAGCATTTAAAGCCAGGGAATCAATACTGGGACCAAAAAGAAGAAAAAATCTTTTTAGTTTTTTTTTGACGACCAAGAGAAAAAAAAAACAACAAAAATAAACAATACAATGATTGGTAAAAGATTAAAGACAAAATGGCAAGACATTTAGATCAGATACAAAAAATAGGGGAAAATCTAGTTGCAATCAACCAAGCTGTGATATGAGATGATCAAAGGGGACCACTCAGTGTATCTTGCCTACAGGAAAAGGGTTGAGCAGCAGGGCTGTCACCTCTTCTCCACAAACAGGCTAGAAAACTTCCAAGAGAAAGCAGAGATCCTAGCAGAGGTGGACAGACACTAATGTGCTGTAAGAAAGCACAGAAAGAAACGGTTTCCAAGAGGGAAAAAAGAAAGAGGTGATAGTCTCGCTGTTATTAAGAGTGGTTTGTGCTTCAGAAGTTTGCTTCTCAACTACATGGCTTTGGGTTCAGTTCTATTGCATGGCACCTTGAGTGCCTTCTTCAAAGCCAATGCCTTGTGAGGGAATTTGGAAGACAGAAACTGAAACAAGCCCATCACAGGCACGTGTGTTTGTGTACTCTTGTCAAAACATCATGTGATGGTTTGTAAGATGAGCATCGTCGTCATAAATGTGATGTTGTTCATATCCAGTCTTCCACAAGAACAGGTCTGGTCATGAGGAAATATTACCTTACTTGGAAAACAAGGTAAAGATTGGTGACAGAAAGGAATCAGGGTGAAGGAAATCTGCCTCAACAGATTCTGTCTGACCCAGTCAAGCATGGACAGTAAACGTTAAAGGGTGATGATGATGTTAATAACTTCGTTAATTAAATATTTGATGGTTTGGCAACATAGATTGATTAAATAAGTACCCAACTTTAAAAAAAAAATGTACTGGGGTTGATTTGCTTGTCTAAATCTGAAAAGGGTGGTGCTCCAGCATGGCTGCACTCCAGTGAGACAAAGATAAGTAAAAAAAAAAGAGGTTTTAAATTTTCGTTGTTGAAGAAATAATTTATTTTTCCTTCATCAAAATATTGTAAGGTTTGAGAAGAGACCAGATTTGGCTGGATTAAATACTAAAGGATTAAAAGTAAACTCTGCTCTTCTGGTGCAAGAATCCAGGGGAAGATTAAGGACGAACATTTGTAAAAAAAAGTTGAATAACTGAAGTGTAACTTACCACTCAATGTAAAGCTAGAGTCTTGCTGGTTGCGAGCACCGCTTTGAGTAAGTGGTCGAGCATGGAATGGTTGAAGATCATGTAAAATAGGATTATCTGACTTCCTTGTGTCAAATTCCTCAGGAGCCATTATTTCAACAACAGTTCCAGTGTATGGGTCACGTTCAACTTTTTTGGGCATCCTTGCCTAAAGAATACAAGAAGAGAATATTATTGTATAATCGTATTTATTTATTTGCATATCATATGCATTCATGCACAAGGTCCTTCGTCCTTAAGACTTGCTCTGTTTTGGTGCAACAAGTGCCACAAACCCAATACTTACCAGGTTGCAGGATTTGTATGAAGTAACCTTTTCTTATACAAACTGCTAAAGAGCAGAAAGGGTGGTGGAGGGGCTCATCTGATCTGGGTCTCATAGGGTGTGTGGGTGACCTTCTTCTGGAAGTACTTCTGTTACCTGCTAATTAATCTAAAGCTGGGATCCTGATAGGTGTTACTACCCTGGATTAGGGTAGACTTGGGAACAATAATGGCCAAGGAGGGGGTCCACACTACTGATAGTATCATCTCTGCAAGCAACCCACTCCTCATATACTTTCAATATATAGGTGTAGACATGGCTGTGTGGTAAGAAACTTGCTTCCCAACCACATGGTTCCGAGTTCAGTCCCACTGCATGCCATGTCTTCTATTGTAGCCTCAGGCTGACCAAAGCTTTGTAAGTGGATTTCGTGGATGGAAACTGAAGGAAGCCCATCATATATATATATATATATTTATTTGACTAAAGGTGGTGCTCCAGCATGGCCGCAGTCAAATGATTGAAACAATTAAATGAATAGAAGAATATCATATTTACAACCAAGGCGGAGAAGTGGCGGAATTGTTAGCAGAGCGGGCAAGACGCTTTGCAGC
>NC_069004.1:1051559-1077527 GCF_001194135.2 Octopus bimaculoides
AACACGTCCATATACAGTTTCAGCAAAGGGTGGCATAGGAATGAAACGACCGAGCCCTTGAGATACTTTAAGCTGAAATTAATAATAAAATAATAAAAAAGGGGATTTTAATATTAGATTAGAAATAATTAAAATTAGAGGGAATTTACAAGAATGAGTTAAATTAAATGAGCTTTTGATAATCTTGGTGTAAAAAATTAAATTGATTACATTTACACACATATGCACATGTTTTTAAGTTATGAAACAATTTGTTGTGATATTTGAATTTTCTTATTGTTAAATAAAATTTCATCAAACTATTTCTCAGTCATTTAATCTCCTTATCCTCTTCTCTCGTATTCTATATTCCATATGTTTTGTAGAATGATACATTAAGGAGCTTTTCTTATGAGGATGGCTGGATTACTTGAAACCATATATTGTGACTTACATTTATATATATATCTCTTTTTTTTTTTGGAAGAGTGAATCTCAAAGCACATAAAGCTATAAACAGTATGTGAATATTGCAAAACCAGAAAAACACACACACAATGAGCCTGACAAAGGCTAGCACACTGAAACTTGAAGATCTCTTTTCTTTTTGTTAAAGTTTAATACACACATTCTATTAAAAGGTATTGAATGATTCTTCAGTTTAATGTTAAATTGCTTTTATACAGAACTTCACACACACACACACACACATGAGAGAGAGAAAGAGAGTGGCTATGTCTCTTGAGGAATGACTGAAAGAGTATGATTCCTGAATACAAACAGCTAAGTTGGGGTTCCTGTGAAATGACATTACTTGTAGAATGTGTAACTGGGAGATCAGAGAAGCAGCGTTCCAGGTAGAGCTGCTACTTGTCAGAACTGAGAGATCACAGCTCTAACCCCATGGACATGGGGTAAGAATATCTTGGGGGGGGGGGGGATGAATCAATGGACAGGTTTTTACAAGGCAAACCAATCAGCAGGAGACCCAGAGTAAGATGGTTGGATAACAAAACTTCCATCAGCTCAGTTGGTCTTTGTTGGCAAATCCAGCCAGAGCAAGTGATGACTGTTGCTTCAGATAGGATGCAACGGAACGCTGCCCTGATGATCCTCCCAAGAATAAGTGGGTGAATGAGATGAGATAAGAGAGAGAGAGAGAGAGGCTTTTCTTACCTGGCCTTCATCTAAGACGACATGTCCTCCCATTATGACATATAATGGTACTCCATGGCAAACCATACCCTCAAAAATATTAAAATCACAGGCCTGGTGATGAGTTTTAGCAGAGATTGTACGAGTTGCATTTGGATCCCAAATAACAAGATCAGCATCTGAACCTACAGCGATTCGCCCCTAAAAAAAATAAAAATAATAATAAACAAACAATAATAAAAGACAATGTCTGAGATGCATTTAAGAGAGTAAGTGAGCAATTACCATATTTACTTGTATATAAATTGCAATATTTTTATACTTGATTTTAGCTGGAAAAACTAGAGTGTGACTTTTACGAAGAGCAAAGCTAAAACTATGAAAGGAAAAAAAAAAATTTATATCAAAATTTAACGCTAAATTAGGAGTGTGGCTTCTATGTGAGTAAATATGGTAATTCATTCTTAATATTTCCAATGCAAATTTAGGAAACGAAAATAAACCTTTCCATTACATTTCTATGGAAATACACTTCCATTGTTTCAATTACCTTTAAAAATAGGAAGAATTTAATAAAATAAGAGCCGTTATTATTCTGGTGTTTGGAACATATTAACATTGAAATTTCTGAGGAACTTTTAAATTTACATGTCTTTAAAACAGGATGTTTGCATCCTAGATTTAGATGAAGTTTGAAATTAGAATTAAAAAATATAAGGGAGATAACTGTTCTTACCTTCTGGGGATAAATATTAAATATCTTAGCTGCGTTAGTACTGGTTACTGCCACAAATCTACATGGATCCATTTTCCCAGATTGCTAGAAAACAGAGACAATATTCAGAAATTTTACTGTAGGACTTAATAAAGTAAAATAGTGCAGACATTTAAACACATTTACACAAATAAAAAAAAGAAAAGAAATTTAGATGAACAGAATGCCAAATCTTTTAATGTTAGATAAATTTGTAGACGAGTGTGATCAAAGTATATTTATTGATAGGTATGGCCAAAAATGTCATAGAAAGATGTAATCAGATTTGTAGACCACTGTGGTCAAAACAAAGCTATAAACGGGACATTCAAAGCAGATGTGGTCTGAGGAAGGTACGATCAAAACAGGTGTAAATGAAGAAAGATTTTGTAGAAAGACAAAAGTGATTGAATACATACCACACCCTTTTCCCAAATCACAGACATTCTGTCTTCCACTCCATTAACTCCATTAGGTATGCGTCTAAAATCATCTTTACCCAATGCCTTTTGTTCAGCATTAAATGTACAGTTATCGGTACCTGTACATTGTAGGTCATTGCTAGAAAATAAAGGAAGAATCATTAGAATTGACCACGGCAAAGGAAGAACATGGGGGGGGGGAGTGGAGAGAAGGATCCTCATAAGAAGAGGACAAAGGACCAGAACAAATAGGGAGATCACAGTGCTAGCAAAGACTCCTCAAACCCATGCAAGCATAGGAAAGTGGATATAAAATGATAATGACCCTAAGGTGTAGTGCTGTGGGACTGAACCTGAGACCCCAACTAATGTAACAACAATAAAAGAAAAAGTATCAATAATTACTTTGATAAAAGATCCATCAAATAACCTGGGGTAGTTGTATCTGCTCTAAGGGGTGGACTCATAACATGACCAGCAGCATGGCGCCAACATTTGTTCCAATAATGTGTTCCATCCGTACCTAAACTAGCTGCTATTGGTTCACCAAAAACTATTTTTCCTGTTAACATTAAAAAACAAAAGAGTACATTAAACTTAATCAAAACAAGAAAGAAATACATATTTATGGAAAATCCATTAAGTTCAATCCATGAAGTGCTAAGTTAAAATAACCCTCCACGTAGCTTGGTTAATATAAATACATCATTGAAAGGCAAATTCACTGTGGCATTTGTCCAGAAGTAACATCTCTAATGTACAAAGCATATCCAGAAGAGATATTATCTCTGGACACATGCCACAGCAAATTTGCCTTTCAATGATGTATTTACATTAAATATGACATAGAGGGAGCAATTAAGTTATGAATTTAATAATATATGTGCAGATATGATTTACAATGATATATTCTTTACAAGGATATATTATAGTTAAGAGAAATTCAAAATTTAGGTTTTTTTTTTACAAAATCAGTTAATATAGTTTGTATATGTTACATTCAAATAAACATCAGATGTATATACATACACTTTACATCCACGCACATACAATCATACAAACACATGTATGCACACACATAACATACATACAAATGTCTACCACATGGTCCTGTAGATGCATTCACATATATGTGAATGCACCTACATGACCATGGTGTATACACACGCATACATCACATGTATGCAAACACACACTACATTATATGCAAACACCCCCACCCACCTACATCCCACCACACATAAACACCCTGGCATAGAATTTCAAAAACACACACCAACACGTATACGAAAACATACTTACACATATGCACATGCAAATATACTTACACACAAATACATTTCAGTACACACACACACACACCCTTGAATACTTATCTAAGATTTATTTCAAAACAAGATATAGCAATGAAAATTGATAATAAATAATAGAATTCGTAGACAAAAAAGAAAAAGAAAAAAAAGGTGGGAGGAGTGGGGGAGGATGCAACACAAGGCAGACATTTTGATGTCATTCACAGTGGACCAATACTAATAACTTACTGCAATGAAAATGGTGGACTAATTATACATTTGCACAAGTCTACCAAGGTCATAGTATAAATATAAACTTGCATCTACACATTATATTAACATATATTACACATTACATTAGCATATATAATAATATGCTGGACCTACTGACTGTTGGGTTTCTAAGAACCAATGTTCCCTAATTGTCTAACAGATCTATGCCGGCCTTTTCAAATATGGGCAGAATTCATTCAGAAGGATTTTTACAGTTTCTTTCCATCTAATTTCACTCATCGATCTTGAGACAGCCCTGGGTTATGAAGTACCAAACATCAGGATCAAAATTAGGACCTCCTGAATGTAAAGTAAACTTTTTTTTTTTTGTAGTAGCTCTAGAAGTGGAGATAATTATAATGACTCAACAATTTATGCCATGCATGGTACTTGATGTATTTGTTACATTTTGTCATAGTTGACCGGCACAAACCAAGTTTATCAATGTATTTCATTTGTAGTTAGCCTACGGTTCACTGGTTTACAGTATTATTTCCCTGACTTGTTCAACCACCACCACCACCACCATTTTTGAATACTAAATATCTTCCTACATAAAAGAGTGAACTAGTAAGGCAGTGGGAGGAGCTAATAACCTTCAGACACTCAAATATGTTGGGGTTTTTTTTTCTTCTTCTCATCAACAAAAATGATCTTTAAGCATTCCTTATGGTTGAATAAATCATTTTGCTGTGTTTTGTACAATTCTCTAAATTCAGTCATGTTTTGCTAATAAACTGAAGGGAATGTCACCATTGCCACAAATGCGTGTGATATTTATTCCTCACCCACAATTACGTAAGCAATATTCTAGTGTATTACATGGTGTTTTGTTAGAGGTTAGGAATATAATATGATTTTTCTTGTGAAGAGAAATCGGTACTTCTGAGCCCTGTTTTTGCCTCTGCAGAGGACATGGAGAGTTTACCATGAGATATTGTGAAAGCTGGCCTTGTTTCCTTCAAATGTATATTTTTGTTTTTTTATTAACCTCTTCATTCCACTTGAAATCAGTCTACACTTAAGAAAGACATTTTTTGCTATTAATGATAAAAAGCAAAACAAAAAAAATCAACCATGCTTTTATTATTGAATAAAAGAGTTATCTAATCTTCATTTGCTACCATTTCCAGCTATTTTGTTATGTCCCTTAACACTTGAAGGAAGTCCTTTGCCAGAAAAGAAATCAGAGCTCAACAAATAAATATTATATTACTAAAGAATTAACTGAATGTACAGTCTGTTGGCACAAAACTGTTTGTTATCATAAAATGTAACACTTGAAAAGTGTTATGGTACGTGATAACGTGATTATAATTTGGCATAACTCACATTATGTTATCATGTACTGCAAACACTTGAAGAGAGCTTACTGCCAAAATATCAGAACTTAAATCCGAAAATACGATGTCTATTACTCAGAAATTATGAAAACATTACAGAATCTGTCAGTGCAGCACAGTTAGTGCAATGGAATCACCGTTTCCTTGTTGACCTTGCCTAATGATAAGTATGGAAGATCCAAGACGATAAAATAGTAAAATACGAGAAAGAACTTGATTAACGAGTCTTTTTTTCTCGAGAGAGTTTATACCTAGGATTAAATTATACAATCTTTTAAAACAGTAGGGTGTGTACAGAAGGTTGAAAGACCATGTAGAAGCTCTTTCAGAGGACTGGATTGTTGTTTAGCTCTGAGCCAGATCTGATTGAACAGACTTTTGATCAAGGGCATTCAAACTCTGACCATCCCATTATTATTATTATTATTATTATTATTATTATTAAGCTGGCAGAATTGTGAGCACACCTGAAAAAATGTTAAGCAGCATTTTTTCCAGTTTTACATTCTGAGTTCTGCCGAGGTTGACTTTGCCTTTCATTCTTTCGGGGTCCATAAAATAAATACCAGTTGAGTACTGGGGGTCAATGTAATCAACTAACCCGCTTTCCTCAAATTTCAGCCCTTGTGCCTATTGTAGAAAGGATTATTATAACAGGGCCTGTCAGTGAGCAAAACAGTTGTGAGCAAAGGGCAGAGTCATTAGAATAAGGGAGAGATTTTGCTTTGCAGTATTCGTTGGGACTGTCGGGGCTCAGAATTCGTGTCCTGCTGGGGTCAGTTTCACTATTTCATCTGGGCAGAGGAGAAGACCCAGAAGGATTGCAGGGGGGGAAAAAATGTGGTGGGGACAAGAAGCAACTCCAGAGAGGTGCAAGAAAAGGATGGCCAGATAAGAGATTCCCAAAAGATTGTGGGGTGGAAGAGGACTGGACTAAGAAGGGTAGGATCTGAGATGCACAGCCAGGGGGAGGAGGACAGGGTGAATCAGATAAGGTCTGGGTGGAGGGGTTATACAGCTAGCTAGTTCAGAGAAGAGGTCGTTGGGGTCAGTGTGAATGTGCAAGTGTAGCAGTAGTGGTGGTGGTGGGGCAAACTTTAATTTAAAACCTCCCTCCCTCCACCATTTCAGTTCATTAAGTAGAAAAATAAATAAATAAAACAAAAGCAAACAGACATTACCTGTATTAATTAATAATAATAATAATAATAATATAACAGTTACAACAACTACAGAGCACACAGTATATATACATATATAATATGCACACACAAATATATACAGCATCAGAAGCTGGCATCATTCAATTGCTGTCTTCAGGCAGCAGTAGCAGCAGCATCATCTAACTGAGCATTAGGCCTACCTGATCTGCGAGCATCGGCTATTGTTTCAGCAGATGCTTTACTCATAACTTTAACCACATACAGTGGGCAGTTGGCCTGGTTGGCGATGGTGAGTGCACGTTGTACAGCTTCTTTTTCAACCTACAATATGAATGTCCCTTGTGAAAGCAGGATATATCGAACAGAAAAGTACACAGCCCCACACACACACACACACATACACATGTGTGTGTGTGTGTGTGCGTGCGTGTGTGTACAAATAGGAAGAGAGGAAAGAAGAAAGAGCATTTATTGAAACAAAATTATGTAAATTGCAAGAGAAACAATAGTAAAAGTGAGTAGCAGAAATTATTTCAGATCAAATTTAAAGGTTTAGATCAAATTTTAAACGATTCAAAACAGGTTTTTCTTGGGGTTGTAATTACAAAAAAAAAAAAAAAAAAAAAAAAAAAAAAAATCCAGAAATTACACAAGAAAGGAAAAACATCTATGGTTGATGTGAGCATGTATGTATTGATGTGTATGTGTGTACCTATCTATTTAATAAATAGACACTGTGGCTTAACCATAGAGTCTAAACAGGGAAGGTGAATATATATATATATATATAGGGTATGAGGGGGTTTAGTTCACTGGTGATCTAAATGAATAGGTACACTGAGTAAGTACCTTGGTTTTATGTCCTTTTCATCTGTATGTGTGTACATATGATATTTTCAATTTTTTTTTTTACATTAGTAATAATAACAATAATTTCAGCAGAGATGACAGTCAGATAAGCCATGTTTAAATTAATAAGAAAAATAGAATATTTTTTACTACTATATCTACTATTGTCAGCTGGTACAATAAACATAAATTGCTGAAAAAAATAAATAACAGAAAACCCGGTTTATCAGGGTTAAGAGATTAGAGTCAAGGTTTATAAACAAGGTGGAAAAAGATTGATAAAAAAGATCATCATCACTCTAGCCACCACCACCACCATAAACTTTGAAACTAGAAAATTACTTGCACCAAATTAAAACATTAAAAGTGTCTGAAAAACTGTTCACTATTTCACCAATTATTATTTGGTTTTAAAAACAAAAATTGAAGGATGTATCTTAAAAAAAAAAATCTTCCCCATCTTTTCCAAGACAATATTTGGACTTCCTTAATTTTTAACATCTCACTTTTTATGCTTGCATGAATTAGACAGCATTTGTTGAGGCAGATTCTTCATTGGCTTGAAATCAATCCTTCCCATCATCATTTGATGTCCACTTTTCCATGCTTGCAAGGCCCAGATGAAATCTGCTGAGGCAAATTTTCTATGGCTGGATGCCCTTCCTGTTGCCAACACTCATCTGTTTCCAAGCAAGGTAATATTTACCATGGCCAGACATATTTTTAGAGAAGACGGGAAACATATTTACAACCACCATGTGATATCAGGACAAGAGTCCACACATACATATACAGTGGAACCTTGACGTATGAACACAGAAACAGGCAACAACAGTTGGCGACAAGCAGGGAGTATCAGCAGGAAGAGAGTGTCGGTTGCTGTTTGGGTTTTGCTCAGGGCACATTCCAGGCTTTCTCTTGAATTTCCTGACGAGAAAAATAGTTTTAGTTTACAAACATTTCGGGTGACAAACGACCTTCAGGAACAAATTGAATTCATATATCGAGGTTCCACTCTCTATTTATTTATGATGGGGCTTCTTTCAGTTTTCATCAACCAAATCTACTCACAAGGCTTTGGTTTGCCTGGAATGAAGACATTTACCCAATGTGCCATGAAGAGGGACCAAATCTGAGACCACATAGGAAGCAATGCCTGCACTTATAAAGTGGTAAAATAGGAAAGATGGGGGGGAATTGGTGAAAATTGTGAAATTAATTTTCTTTCTGAAATTTTGTTTGGAAAAAAAAAATTGTGCAACAAATTTTCTAGTGATCAAATTCTCAAGTCATAGGACAGACCTTCCTTCCGTGCCAATGAAACACTATCAGCAGCAGTCTTGCTCATTACATGAACAACATAGAGGGGGCAGTTAGCCTGATCGGCAATCATAATCGCTCGGTCTGTTGCTTCAACTTCCACCTTGTAGAAAATTGAAAAACAAAAATAAAGAAAAGAGGCATGCAAATGCAACAAAGCCACAAAACATTCAGCGATGAACAAAATAAAATGGAAAACAAAAGGTGACATAAAGTGATAAACATAGCAAACACAGGTGCACAGAGGTGGAAGCATCTATATGTATGTATATATGTTGGGTAACTGATGATGTGTGGCATGACTGCATAATATCTATACACGCTATGTAATCCTTTCAGCAGTTTACTGAAACATGCATATGTTCTGTAAAGCTCTGAATACCATACCTGTTTTCTGCATATGATTTCTCTATGTATAAAATTTAATTGGTATTCATATATAAACACTTTGAGTTCTCAAAATAATGGAAGTTTTTGTGAAGAAAATTTTAGGCTTTTAAGTTTCATTGCAGATTCTCACGACAATCCCATGCCATTATCCAATCCTACTCTGCCACAGTCCAGTACTAGATTATCATTGTCCAAGACTAGTTTATTATTGTCTATACTAGATTACAACTGTTCACTCACAGAATAGCATTGTGTAATCTCAGAGTTCCTATAAAGTGATTGTGTTCAGATGAGACAAAATGAAACTACAAGAGCTGATGACTGAATACCGAAACACCATCATACCCCCCCCCCCACTCTTCCTTCTTTCGTCACAAAGGTCAAAGCTGTGATTCCTCAGTTGTTGCTCTTGTACAGCTCTTCTTCAGAACTGTAGTTTTTAGTGAGCAGCATTTCAAAAGTGAAGAAACGAATATATATCTACTGAATTTAATGATTTACAAGGAGTCCCGTTACCTTCCATAATTTTCAGATCTTTATCTAAATTATTTTTCTTTTAATTGCCAAGATTTTAAAACCCATACCAACGCTATCTGAGGGTTAAAAGAAAAGATACTGCTTCTTGGAAGTTAATCATCTTTATCAATACTTAAAACATAAAAATCTTTTGAGAGACTTCTCAGATATTGCAAGAAAATATTACTAGCAATAATCCACCCTGATAGACATCAAGGGTGGATTTTAAAAACTGCAATGTTGAGGTGGAATATTTTGAATAGTGATTTGGAGTTGGAGCCTCAGTTCAATGTTGTCTACAACCTTGTTTTGGCAACTCTTGCGATGATGCTAGTTGTGCTGTTCCTTTGGTTCCATCAGTGACTTGGAGGAGCAGGGATATGCTGCATGGGCAACAACCGGTGCTTCACACCATACTGCCTAGGTTAGTCCACATTACCCTGTAGGGAGCACAGAGCTGGTTTCCTGGTTTCTCTGGCATATATATCCCTCTCTGGAAATGGCAACAGTCATTCACAGGGTCACTCATTTTTGTCAGCTGAGTGGACTGGAGTAACATGAAATGAAGCATTTTGCTCAAGAACACAACACATTGCCTGGTCCAGGAAATGAAACCACAATCTTATGATCGTGAGTCCAACACCCTAACCTCTAAGCCATGTGCCTCCACTGCCTCAGATTGGCTCCTATCAAACACTCTACACTGGACAGACAGAACTGATCGACACAATGAAGAGCAAGGCCTACAATCTGAGAATGATTTCCTCCCAACAGTGTTGGAGGTCTTGAAAGACACCATGGGTGATGCAGGGCTTTCTTTTCTGACTCAGCAAATAAAAACATAAGACACTCAGTCAAAAAACTCAAATAGCCTGGCTTTAAAACTAGGGGTGATAACAGATTCCTGAGGGGTTCCTGAGAGTTTACTAGGGAAAAGGATTTAGCTGGCATGCTTATGGGATATACTTAAACAGTATGGAGGTAGTTGCTTATGTACCTTGCTTTGTAATGACCATACGAAGAAGGTCAATTGGACAAATGAGTTCCAAGCAGTGGCTGGAGACATTTGTCATGCCGAGTGCAAGTGCACTGGAGAGAAAAAAAAAAAATAATAAAAGCAAGACGAAGGCCAGAGTAGGTGTTAAAATCTGCTACACAAGTAGAAACACAACAAAAATGGATGGTGCATGCTTGGTTAAAAACTTAAGGGTTACAAAACACAAATGAATATGCTGTGTGGTAAACAGACCACTAGAATTCACCTCAGATTGAGAAAAGTGGATGTTAAAACCAATAACAATGGCAGCAATGAAGATGATGATGAAATGTGTTGTTGGAGATAAGGAAATGTGGTGAAATATTTTTAACAAAACAAATTGGTGATTCAGTATTGATTTCTGGCAAAAATTATTTTTTTTTTAGCATTAATACTTAACTTTTAAAAATAATGAATTTGGAGGGATTTAGTAAAATAACCAACTTTTCCATTCATTGGGATATTAAGCTGGTGTTTGGGATATCACAGAATATTCTTAGATGCAAATTATGGTGGAAGGCATTTAATTTGAATATAAATAAATTTTTAAAACTCCAGTTTTGTATCAAAGAACCAGAAGCAGTACAAGTGCCCCATTGTATGATAATTTGCTGTAAGAGCTGAGACTTGTGCAAATTTTTGTCTTGAAGTACGAGCGGAAATCTGGAGTACGAGCACACAAATCGTCCCATCTTTAAGGTGATTCAGTTAATAAAACCAGTTTACATATGTCTTTTGCATTCTCTTTCTTTATAATTGTCATTTCAATTGTAACTACACCTTTTCTGTTTTAAAACCCATAAAAAATTATTTTGAGTGGTTTTTAGGGGCTGGAACAGATTAATTATATTTTAGTTAATTTCAATGGGGAAAATTGATTTGTAAAACGAGTAAATCACAAGACGAATTCAGTCATGGAATGAATTAAAATCGTACTGTGAGGTAACTCTGTATTAGCTTGCTTGTAAATAGGTGAAGGGCATCCAGCCATAGAAAGTCTGCCTCAATAAACCTCACCTGACCCATGTAAACATGGAAATGTGGACACTAAATAATGGTGATGATGATTCACTGGCACATTTTAATCAGTGTACTTAATAAATACTGGTTTCTTAGATTACAGCAGATGACCACATATTAAAGGGTGAGTGGCATGGCTGGCTGGTTGGCAAGACTGACTTGGATCTATGACATATACATTTTATAGACTCTTGGAGAGGCAAAAGACAAAGATGATCTGGGTGGAATTTGATCTGAGTGAAGAAGGATGAAACAGAAATGGAACAAGACCTCTTCTTCTCATTCCACAGCCTTAATACCATTCTCGAAGAGTGTTACACCAGCCAGACATTCTAACTATGAGTACGTATTTTGTTTGTTTTTATTTATTGTATTTTAGTATTGGTTTTTATGGGGTGGTGTGGGGGAGAAGAGCAATAATAAAATTAGTTATAGTACCATTTTGTTAGCCTCAAGGATTTCAGCATTAACAGGATGAGATTTAAAGATTCTCAAGAGATTAGTGTTGTAACTAAGAAACACACACACACAGCCAATCAATAAAAGAGCCGCGTTTAAGCATTTGGAAACAAAAGTGCTTTGAGTGAAGAAGAAGAAGAAAAAAAAAAGGCACCAAGGTGTTGTAGCTTGCTTTGAAGTATTGTGAGGAAAAAATGAAATAAAATAATGAACGTGAAAAGTCTAAAGTTTAATAACCATCATATTTCCAGTACAAAGGTCCATCATCAAGAGCAAACAGTCAAGAGGTGTTAGTCTATACAGTAACAACTCTGATGGTGGGAGCAATGGGCAACCGTCAGCACCACCAGCCTCAATACAGGTAGTTCTATCACAGCTTCTACCAGCAACTTACCATTGCTCTCACTGTGATCTGTGGCCACCCTTTTGGGTATGGCTACTGCTGCTGCTACTATGATTGCCCATTGCAACCACCACTACTCACAGGGACACTGCAGGGGTTGCTGCCTTCACAGCGATCAACATGACTGGTTCTGTATAGATTAGGCATGGGCAACCTTTTTCAAGAACTGAGCCACACAAGACATGGCTTAGCATCAGGAAGGCTGCACTATTAACAAAAATCCAAGGTCGTTTTTTGGTTAGGTTTGTCATTCAGAAAGATTCATGGACCACAGGTTGTCCATGACTAACACGCTATGGACCAGTGGTTCTCAATAGGGGTCCACATGACCTTTAGGGGGTCAAAACAAGATTCTATTGTTAATATTTTTCTGCAATAAATTGATTATACTTCTACGGCACACAAAATATTTTAATGTTTTTTTTTTATTACAATTCCCAATAATAATTAATTATGATAATATAAAAGGAGTTTTTAAATGTGGAATGGTTATTAGGGTCCACCTGAGTAGAATGGAGATCAAACAGGTCCTTAGGTAAGAAATGGTTGAGAAGCATTGGTCTAGACCAACGCTTCCTGACTGTTTACTTCTGATGATGGGAATTTGTGCCTGAAAATCATGAAGGTTATTAAGCACACCATGTGAAAACTATAAAGTCTAGTGTGCAGTAGTGATGGTGATGATGATGATAGTAACAAATGAATATATTACCAATTATAATGAATTACGAGAAAAAAATACAAACATAGATATAAAAAAAAAAAACAAATTAACTTCAAGAAAAAAAAAAGGTAACAGATGATAAATTACAAGAAGTAGAGTAAATTTTAAGACAAATTCATTGAAAAGATTAATTAACATCAAATATTTAAATATCTTGTTTGGAATGATTGGAGATGAAAAATATCAAGAAATTTTAGCTTAATGACATCGTTAAATAATACTAATGCGGGTTATATATAAATAAATGAATCTGTTAGAATTTCTGATAATGAGCTTTCGGTTGTTTAAATCAACTGAGTCTGTATCTCACAGACCCATGCAACCTTAACGTAATCTTCAGATGGAGTCGGCATGCCAGAGTGACAAGGCAGGACTTTTGGATTACGAGTGGAATCCTACAATCTATCAGATGAGATTCCATACAGCTTCCACTTAGCTGATCTTACTTGGAAGGCTTGGATGGACCCTGTTGCAATGGTAAAAGGAACTCACAAAGATGCCATGCAGAGGGGTTGAAGCCTTGTCCTGGTGATTACAAAACAAACATCTTAACCAGTTGGCCATCTACTACAATTCCTGTTAGCATAATTGAATACTTCTGTCAAGGCTTTCTCTCTATCCCTCATTTTCATAATTTGGAACTGTGAGTTTTCCTCGACTTTTTAGACCTAAATACACGCATGACAGCAGCCATTTCATTTAAGCTTTTGAGTAAGATTGAGAAAATGGAAACTGAGGAGACTATGGTTTCTTACTTTCAAGAGAAGGGTGTTATCCCTAAAAGAATATAGATTCATGATGGTAGTTTTGATTCCTGGACTAAACAGTAAGTTGTGTTCTTGGGTGAAACACTTCATTTGACATTGCACTAGTCCACTCTACTGGCAAAAATAGACACTCCTGCAATGGACCAGCATACATAAAATACTATAGTGGTCAGGGAATAATTAATGATTCTAACACAGGTGCAAGGGCACAAATTTTGTTGGGGACAGGACATAGTCAACGACATCTCTGCCCCATCGTCCATCATCAGTACTTTATTTCGCCAGCCATGGAAGGATGACAGGCGAAACTAATATCAATGTGATTTAGATTCAGAACATAAATGGTTATGACAAAATACCATGAAGTATTTTGTCTGGTTCTTTCTCCATTCCTGTCACTTATTATCCTTGCTTTTAGAGTTTAATTGAAAAATACCAAATTGAAGTTCTTTGATATTTTTCATTGAAAAGAAAAGAAAATTTGCCAAAATATTTAGAGAGAGATTTTAAAATGAAGACAGATGACTTACCTCTTCAGGTCGACACATTTCATGTCCTTCTGGCCCTGTGATACCCATAGCGATCAATTCCTTAGATTTCTGTAATTACAAACACAAGGAGGGAGATTATTAAGACATATTGAAACTATACAAAAGAAACAATACATTGGTTTAAGAAAAATTCTGACCCTATTTCTTTTTAAACATCATCCACCACTTGACAACTGATATTGGTGTGTTTACATCCTCGTCATTTAGTGGGTCGGCAAAGAGACCAATAGAATATGTACTAGGCTTACAACGAATAAGTCCTGGGATTGATTTGCTCGACTAAAGGCGTTGCTCCAGCATGGCCACAGTCAAATGACAGAAACAAGTAAAAGAATACCCTTAATTAGTTTCTCCCGTTGGCTGCCATGTGTTCAGTCAAACTCTGACTTCATTCGGTCACCAAACAGTTAAGCAACCGTTCCCTGTTTGTTACAACGTGACTCACACAGCTGTTACATTCGAAATAGAAAAGAATTATAAAATAAATTCATCCTATATCCATATTAATTTCAATTTTTGCATTCGTCTTGCTACAATTACTTCAATCACTGTCACAGAATTATTGATTCTAGCGTTGATCAAGAGAACATAATCACTCCCCTGGCGGTGGGTGATAAGCTATTGCTGTTTAGCTCAAGATCAACTTCAAACAAGCACACTTATGATCCAAGGGATTCCAGTCATGACCAGCCTGTCTTTTTCCCAATGTTTCCCCTGTCTTACATGCCTATACTCACTTCACTCTCTCTCTCTTGTCCCTTGTAACACACATTCCTATCACTCATTATTTATTGTTGCATGGCTCAGATGCAATTTGTTGAAGCAAATTTTCTCTGACTGGATGCTCTTCCTGTTGTCAACCCTTGCCTGTTTCCAAGCAATGTAATATTTCCCCAAGGCCAGACATGTTTTCATGGAAGACTGAAAACTAACATCAGCACTTGTATGATGGTGTTGCTCGTTTACAACCAAGACAGCCTGCTCATGAAAATAATGTGCATGTGGCTGAGTGCTCCACAGACACATGTACACTTAACTGGACATGTTTTTCACAGGAGACTGGAAATGAACAACATTGCTTGTATGATGGTGATGCTCATTTAGAGCCATCACACGATGGGCTTCTTCTAGTTTCCATTTACCAAATTCACTTCCAAGGCTTTGGTCAGTCCAGCACTATAGAAGACACTTGCCCAAGGTACCACATAGTGGGACTGAACCTGAGACCATATGATTAGGGAGCAAGCTTCTTAACCACATTTTAAATATGTTCTGGCAGATCAGATATTCACATTTCTCCCAGAATGTATGAAGAATGAATAGAAACGATTTTCTAATTATGGTTATATTATTCATCACCTGAGTATTCAGAAATAATAAAAAACAAAAGGTAGGGATATGTTAGAGTGAATAAAAGACAGGTCAAAGGAGATAAAGAACAGCTGTTTGAAAGAGACAATGAGTAGTCAGCAGGTGGTAATGATATGACAAGCTGTAACTCTGAGAAAAGGTTAGGTGGGTTAAACTATAAATTAAGACAAAAAAATCATTACTGCAAATTATTTACACAGACAAAATCATTCTATTTCAATGAATATTTTAAAGGAAAGGATAAAATTTGATATTGAACAAACAACGTGTGTATATATATATATATATATATATATATATATATATAGTCATGTGCATGTAAATGCATATACATATTAATGAATTCACTTATTCAGTTTGTTCATGATCAAATTTGATAATTTAATTTCCTTTCCAAACACAGACCAACAGATTACTGAACCAACCATCCTCAATTTAAAACATCGCTATTTGATCAAAACCAACAAATAAATTGATTGTGTTTTAAAGTGCAATGCTGAGTAATTTCCTTAATATGATTTCATGTTAGAAGCCACACAGGAACTTCACTGCAGCCAATAGATGAGAAAGCTAATGGGTAGTAATAATGCTCAGAGCAGTTTTTAATGGCTGCAGTTAGCTTCTGGCTGCTGCTGCTGTTGCCTGAAGAAGAGAGTCGGAGTGAGTCATCCTAGAATATCCAAGCATGAATCATCAACACACAAGACCTGTCATGTTTTTATTACAGAAAAGAAATGCAATTTTATCTTAAACAAATAACGAAGAAAATAGCATTACAGTTTTAATGAACAAAATATTTCATTAAATATTTTGTTTTCAGTTTATGAAAAACATTTCTCTCTCCATTTTCCATTGTGTAATTTACTTTTTTTTTTGAAATTCCAGTGAATATATTATGATGGCAACATCTTACCAAAAACCATTTTATATTGCACACTCTTTCACTTGTTTCAGCCATACGGCTGGGCTCATGTTCTTAGGTTAACCATTTTACTGCCAAAATCAGATGAATCCACTCAAAATTTCATGGCTCTTAACTGCAGAAAACAGTTTTTATATATCAATCTATCTTTTATGAAGAAATGTCAGGTTTGAAATTATTTTTTTTGTTGAGGCATACCTTGTTTACTGAGCTAACATGACTTGCAGAAAATACCAATTCTATTTTTTAATTTTTTTTGTTAGACATTTAACATCATTACTGGAACAACCATGAAATACACAAGATTGTTTTAATTGGAAGCAAGTGATGAATGGCAACAGAAAGGGCCTCTCAACAAAATCCATCCGATCCATGCAAGCATGGCAAAGTGGATGTTAAAACAACAACAGAGATTGTCTCATATGGTGGAAATCACAAGGCACTCACTGGTTAGGTCTAAAGAACTCTCTTCACTCTTTGTCTGCAGAACCGGTTTTATATTTTTTCAGGTATAAATAGTTAAAGTCACCCTTTGTGAAGGTGCATGGTCCAATATGGTAAGAGTGTTGGGTTCACAACCTTAAATCATGGGTTGATTCCTTGACCAGCCAGCACATTGTGTCCTTGAGCAAGATACATTATTCCACATCTCTATTGGTCAAACTGCTAAATTAGTGGACGCAAAGAGACACAACAAACAAGGTTTACTGATGTAAAATGACACATACACATAATATACATATATCTATACATACACACATGCATACATTTACACACACACACAAACGTTTATACAAACAAACGAATGCATGTACACACACACATACACAAACCCAAAACAAACAAAACAGCCATTGGAAACTGAAAGAAAGTAATTAGAATGAAGACGATACGCACCTCAGCTATAATTTTACCATTTTCAGCATGAACCATTGCTAAGGAACCGAGTTCTTTACAAACTTTAAAAGATTCATACAACTCATGATCTTCCAGCATGAAAGTATCTTTATAAGCAAGGAACATCTTGAATGAATTCACACCTGAAATTTAAGAGGATGCGTTATAACAGTGGGAACGAACCTGAAACTACATGGTTGAGAAGCAAACTTCTTAATCACATGTCCATGCCACACACACACACTGAAATTGTGTTATATACTGCACTTGACATAGCTGACTACACATAATATCTTAATGGTGTGTTTAATAAAACCTAACTTCTTTGTAACCTTTGCATGTGAATTTTCTCTCTAAAAATCAAATCACTTAAACAAAACACTACTGTATTCCTTATTAAGACTAGTGAAGATTACATAAATTACACTATTGTTTTCAGCTCATACATCTATTATTGTCAGTTTGTGAATCATGTCTAACCAGTTCTGATAAGCAACGATTATGACAGGTTTTGTACAAGATTGTGTCCCTTCCCACGCAGAAACAAAAGCCAACTCACAGGGGAGTTACACTGAAAATGGACACACTCTAATGAGCAAGTTATCCAACAATACTTCACACACAATAAGAACAATTTATAAAAAAAAATGAGTGGTTTACAAAATAAGACATCATTCATATTTGGGTTAACGTCCTTTTGAAATCTCTTTAATTCACGACACTTAGATATCTCGGAAAAATTAAAGGCTTAATTCTTTTGTTACCATATTTTGGCTGAAATAAATTGCCTTTGTTTCAATTAATTTTTAAAATAATGAAAAATTTAGTTAAATTTTAAACTATCTTTTGGAAATATTCTTTTGAGGAAAGAATGAAGGAATGAAAGACTAGTTTGCACAAAGTAAAAGAAATTGTCAAGATATTCACCTCTGTCTTTCACCAAGATATCCATTTCTTTGGCCACTTGAGGATCCCACCATGTAACGCCAATATGGAGACCGTAATCACAGCACACTTTAGCATCGGCCCAATCTCTCCACTTTTCGTAAGCATCGAGGAGGGAACAGCCACGAGGGTCAAGCACAAAATCCACTGAAATAAAAAGAATCATTAGAAGAGTCAGTCTGAGATTTCTTTAAGATTCTATTCAAAATGTTCATCATTGTCATGCTGGCGTCGGTCAGACAAGGAATATTAATGCAGTATATGGGGATCAGACAATAAGTGTAAGCCAGTGTCAACAGTGGTTCCAGAAATTCCAAGCCAGAAACTACAGCCCAGAAGATGAACCTCATACCGGAAGATCTGTAGAGCTCAACAAAGACGTTCTGCAAACCCTGGTGGAACAAAATCCCATTGTAACTGTTGAGGAACTAGCAGAGAAGCTTGGATTTGGTCATTCAACCATTCATCAATACCTGCATGCCATTGGAAAAAGTCAACAAATTGGGTCAATGGGTTCCTTACAAACCTTCCATGTCTAAGAGATCTACTGCGAGCAGCTTAAGTCAGTGCTAGAAGGAAAATGACCATCTTTGGTTTCAAGACGAAAGGTGTTCTTCCATTAAGATAATGGTTGGCCACATACAATGAAGATAACATTCCAAAGGCTGGAATATCCAAAACAGGATATTTTCAAGTGACATTATTGCAAGAAAGAAAAAAACACTATGAAGAAAGTTTGCAGATAAGATTGGTTGTTGAAGAAACTAAGTTACTGGATTACTTACTGATCATTGTGGTTCCTCCTGCGAGGGCAGCTTTTGTGCCACTGTAGAAATCATCAACAGCTTGGGTCCCCATGAACGGCAACTGCATATGCGTATGAGTGTCAATGCCACCTAGTGGAGAGGAAATCGAGGTTTTATAGTAAACGTTTAAATAAAGGCAAATGTTGAGTTATAATAAAAAACAGTTTCACATTAAACTGAAGAATTACTTGGTACTTTTTGTACACATTTTTTATACTTTTACACAAAATAGACTTCAAAGTTGATGAAAGCCAACAGGCTGAAACTTCAAAGTCACTGTTACCTCTCATGGAAAACAGTTGTTAAATGGTGGTGGTGGTGGTGGTGGTATTGCATGTATGTATGGGTTTAGTAAAACAAACAGAAGAAACAGAACTCAATAACTGGTTTTTTAAATTAGTAGAAGAAAAGGTGCAAAAACGACTCAAGGAACGAGAGTTTCATGCAAGATAAATGCCATACACAAAACTCATCTCTTGAGTCACTTTTCTAACTGTTCTGCAGATTACATACACATTTTACTTCACACATACAGACACACACACTTGCTATATTTATCTGTTTAAACATTTAAAAGTCAGGGAGATTTTCATATTTAACTGTGACGTGTCAGGAATGGTGGTTTATTACATCAACCACAATATTGTGAACGACAGATAATCTTAGATAAACAGAGCATTGTGCCAACTGATAATGATTAAACTGAATCAAGTAAATACAAAAGACCGTTTTGTGTGAACCGGATAAAGTATTTCACTTGAATTGCAGAATGCCTTCACAGCCAACCATTATTAGATTGGTGGCCAAAAGTTACCATAACGGTTGGAAATATTGGAGCACCACCTTCAAGGATTTTAGTTAACCATATGAACCTGATGTGGAGGTGTGTGGCTTAGTGGTTCGGGTGTTGGACTCATGATCACAAGATTGTGGTTTCGATTCCTAGACTGGGCAATGCATTGTGTTCTTGAGCAAAATACTTCATTTTATACTGCTCCAGTCCTCTCAATGGACAAAAAACCCTGTAAAGCAATTCACCAAGGAGACAGCCACTCCAATGTAAACTTTACAGCTTGCTGGTCACCACAGCTGTCTTGGCTCATTGAGCCATTGTGGTCAGACCAGCAAGTCTAAAGAGTGGGATCAGATGGCATCAACTGACTCCCACTTTAAAACTATCAAGTGCAGGCAGAAAAAAAAAAGCTTTGTGGCATCCTCCTGATCTTCAGACACAAACTGCCATCCTCCATCACTTAAACTTCTCGCTTAAGGACTCTTAATGTCTTTTGTGACATATTTTACACAAAAAAAACTATTGTTTGGTTTTGATAAACTCAAATGAAAATATTTAGTCGTTTATAATTTCTAAAAGCTTTTATATGTAATAATAATAATTGGTTGGTGCACTTGGGACCATTTCAAAGAGAGCAATACTCTAGCATCAAAAGCTGCAAATACCAAACTTCATAGGAAGTATTCAGTTGGCAGCAATTCTTGGAACAGTTTGTGTGTTGAGGAAAGTGTTGCATCTCTAAACTGCAGGATGGAGCAGAGATGCGACAGGGATATTGTTTGCCATGAGTTGGCTGCTTTGACAATATCCAGTGAGTTATAAGGCTGCATTGTGCTCCATGTTAACTTTGGCATGATTTCTACAGCTGGATGCCCTTCCTGACACCAACCACTTCACAGCATGTACTGGGTGTTTTTTCTGTACCACTAACACTACTGGGGTTGTTGAGTAACTTGCAAGACAAGAAAGAAGAAAAGGTAAAATCCCACTCAGCTGAGGATAATAATCTGAAGACAATTCTGAAAATGGAGGCAAAATTGTTTTTGAAAATTAAAGGGAAAGAAACCTAATATAGTTTTCTCTTTTATAAGACTAAAGTTAGAGCAGAGAGGGTCAAAGAAGATCCCTTGACCATTTTCACAGCCCCTGAGACTAGCAGGGGAAAGAGGTGGAAGTATTTCTCAGATTGCTGATCTGGCCCTAATGTTTACAACAGAATGAACTCTTCAAAAGACACCAGAAGACCAGGTGCCAGTTACAGAAGACCAAGTTATAGACGAAGCCCCCCCCCACCATAAAAAAATATTTGTGGGTTTTCAATTGGGTTTAAAAGACATAAAAATGTTCTTCAGAATGCTTATTAATCACCATCATTCTTCACCGACTTCCAATGCTTGCATGGTTGGATGTCGTTACAGTCAGAGTCAGTTCTTATTTGGAATTACTGTCCTCCAAGATAGGTTGGGTGATCACAGATTTCTCATGCATTTAATTCCTACTTGAACCCCCCACCCCCACCCTGCAAAAAAAAACCAAAGAAACAAAACAAAAAAAAATAATATAATGATGTCCTACATTGCTACTTAAAATGACTCATCAGCCCACATGTCTGTCTTAATGACATTTCCTCCTAAAAATTAACAGAAGGAAAGTCAACGTTTCTTTCTTAAGAATAACAAGGAATGGTCTATTGCAGAGAACACTAACTTATCTTGCCTGTGCTTATGTTTGTTCCACCAATAATGAAATCTTTCGAGCTATTCCTTTCGATCTCATGAAATCAACTGAAACAAATTCTTGGGTCGTAAGAAAAATGGTAAATACAGGATGGAGGAAATTCTTGGGTCTCATCAGGCCAAGTGAAATTGTAGTCATGGCCGATGCCAGTGTCACCCGTGCTGGTGGCATAAGGAAGGGCATTCAGTCGTAGAAACCTTGCCAAATCAAATTGGAACCTGGTGCAGCTCCCTGGCTTACTAGTTCCAATCAAACTGTCCAACCCATACCAGCATGGAAAACAGATGCTAAATGACGATGATGATGGTTTATATTGCATCCAGCTGCCCACATTAATTTTTATACTATATATATATATATATATGTGTGTGTGTGTGTGTGTGTATGTATGTATGTATGTATGTATGCATGCCAAGAGGGCGGAAAAGAAACCTATTTCTGAGATTATTTCAAAGTAGATTAAGCATTCCCTGTGATTCCAGGACACAAACCAGAGTTGAAAACAGCAGAAATCAATGGTTGAATTTCACCACAATTTTGCTATGTAATCATACAATAAATGAATGCAATTGATTGATAACCCAAAGTAATTTATTAATAAGCTAATAGCTTTCCTATCACCCTGTATGCATTCCAGAGAAAATGGTGCAGATTAAATCAATAGGCTGTGCAAATGGTGTAGGCTTCAATCTCATACGTTCAGAATATTGAAAACTAAGCTAAAAATACAGCTTAGGTTAAAGGAAAAACACAAAATTAGGTGAGGACAAACAGACAGATGTACTAATAGGTAACTCTTTAGTTTTATTTCAATATTTGTTTATTTTGCTTTGTTTAATGTTACCTACCTGGAATGACCAGTTTGTTCTTGGCTTCAATAGTTCTTGAACCACCTGGAATGACAAGATTGTTGCCAATTTGTCTGAAAGATAATGAAATATTTTGTAATGAGGAAAGTATAATCGTGAAACAATAGATATCAGCAAACAATAGGGCAAGGACTGTTTGAAAGGGAGAGGGGGTAGGACAATTGATATGGTTTTTATGACAATCACCTACAGAGTGTTCTGGGAGCTTTTACCATCAAATCACTACTAGTGAAGCTATTATGCAATTTGCAAGACTATGAAACCTGAGAGGCCAACTTCATGCTACAAATATATATAAAGTCAATGAAATTCCAACATAATTTTATTTTGTATGTATTATGATAATACAAGTACTTTCATAATTTTCACAATCTTCAAGTTTATGTAGTAGTAGTATTAACTAACAGCTGTATTTCACAATCAATAACTGAAGTGAACTGACTGAATTTGTGCTATAAATAACTTCCGATAGACTCCAGCAGGCTGAATCTTATGAACTGCATTTTAACCAATCAGTATGCAGCTTAAGACACAAACATAAGTCTTTATTAATGATGATTCTTGAAGCAAATGTTTCAACTGTAAATAACAGCTTAAAATGCATTACAATATATAACAAAACTCCTTGGATTGTAACCTGGACAAACATGTTACCAGTTATGCTCCTTTGTTTTCCTTCACCAAATTAAATGCTTTAATCGACCAATGTGAAAGTATGTTTTTATTCAGTGCAGAAATATAGAAGCTTCTATATTTGCATTCTAAATCTAATTATATTTTGCAAAGATTATTCTTTCTTTTGGTAATGAACATATGCACTGGTTGCAGTTCAGTTCACTTTAATTGTTAATGACTTAATTATCATAGTCATAAATTTTTCATTACTTTATTGTGCCTTTCCCCACAATTAATGTGATGAAAAATTTATGACTAATTAATCTTTAACAATGAAGCAGAGGTGCACTATAAGCAGTGTGTGAGTGAGTGTGCATGTGTGTGTGTGCGTGTGTGTGAGTGAGTGTGCATGTGTGTGTGTGTGTGTGTGTGTGTGTGTGTGTGCGTGTGTGTTTATTGCAGATTGGCTCTAAATGCGCATTATCACCGCTTTCAAAACATGGTTCACACCAAAATTTTTGTAACCACATGGTCTTGGGTTCAGGGTTCTATCCCATGGCATGGCACCTTGGATTAATTGTCTTCTATTATAACCCCAGGTTGACTAATGCCTTCTGAGTGAATCTGGTATGGGGCTCAACTTCTTATATAGGACCCAGGGTGATTTTTTTGAGACTTTTTTTTGGAGGGGTGGGGAATAAGTGCATCTTATATACCATCAAATATGGTACAGAACCGAAAAATACAAAATATATTTCTTACTTGATAATTCCATCTTCAATGTAGATATCAGCATCGAAGGACAGATCATCGTTGACGATACGGCCCCCCTTGATAAACAAGCGAGATTGCGCACTCTGAAGTTAGACAAAAAAACATCACACAGTTTCACTTAGACACAAAAACCAAATTGTATTTTCATTATTCAATAATTGACACAGTCTATGGAAAAGAAATTCTCACAAGATCTGATGTTGGTGACAAGAAACTCTACCATTGTTTGTAACAAGAAAAGGCATTGAAAAACAAAAATCTATTTCACTACAGTGTATTGAGGCTCTGGAGAAGATACTTTTCATATCACTTTCAGAAGGGTTTATTGGAAAATTTAATATTTTCTTGTTCAAGTCCCTTTTTTTGCTTCCTTTGGGTTTCTTAAACTTTTATCATCATCATCAATCCCTGGATATTACTGCCTTGACTCACAGGACCAAATCGCAAGTCCCTTTCTTTGCTGGCTCCCTATTTCTAGTTAAAGAAGAGAATATGGAAAGAGAAGGCCATGGCTGTGTTGAAAGGGGTGGAAAAGAGAACAAGAAAGTATTATAAAGATAGATAGATAGATAGATAGAGAGAGAGAGAGAGAGAGAGAGAGAGGGGGGGGAGCTTAATAGACTGATGAGAGAGAGAGAGAGTCTTGCATGATATTCAAGTTACTTGTGGTGACTGAGCATGTGTGTGTGTGTGAAGTGGAAAGGAAGATATTGGCAATGAAGAGGAGTGGAGGTAGAGAAAGAAAAGCAAAAAGAATGAAGATTTCTGAGTCAGAGAGAATAAGAAGAGAGAATAAAGGAGTGCAGGTATCAGAACAAGGAAGTGTGTAATGGTAATTATGGCAGAGGAAGCAATTCCCAGTCACAGAGAAACTTCTACATTTTGAGTTGCAGAAAGGCAAAGATTATCAAATGTCTAAAATAGGTTTTGTCATGTCTATCTTCTTTCTGGCAGAGAAATCAAATTTTCAGGACCAAAAATTCCATGCGACAATGTTTGGATGCTTACACTATAAACTACACCAACTTGTATGCATGGAAATATGGTGTCTATCTAATCATCATTTTAATACCCACTTTTCCAGGCTTGCATGGGTCAGATGGAGTTTGCTAAGATAGAAGCCTGCACCAGACTTCTGTGATTGTTTTGGCAGGATTTTTACAGCTGGATGCCCTCCCTAACACCAACCACTCAGCAATATATAAATCATCGACTGAGTAGACCATAACTCGAGAAAGTACTTGGAGTTGTAGTTGATATTTCTTTCATTAACCAGATGTCTCTGATAACTAAATATTTGTTTCAATATGGCTTTGTATTTCATCACCATCATCATCATTTAACATCCGCCTTCCATGCTAGCATGGGTTGGACGATTTGACTGAGGACTGGTGAACCAGGTGGTTACACCAGGCTCCAATCTGATCTGGCAGAGTTTCTACAGCTGGATGCCCTTCCTAACGCCAACCACTCCGAGAGTGTAGTGGGTTTTGTATTTCATTAATACAATAACATATTTAAATAACTGTATATTGTAAGATGAATCACTTGGTTGATACAATAAATGTATAGCATAGGTTTCGTGTTGCAAACAGGAAAATACAACACAAAACATGAGAATATATTTTTCACTTAATCGGCCAAAGTTAGAGAGTGACTCAAGCACCGAGAATTTGCTAAGGTTGCTAAGTGTCAATGCAAGGAATTCTCAGACCTCAAGTCACTTTGTAAACTGCTGCAACCAATTAAATAAAAGATATTTATAACAACCTTAATAATAATAATAATAATCCTTTCTACTCAAGGCATAAGGCCTAAAATTT
>NC_069004.1:1079441-1082938 GCF_001194135.2 Octopus bimaculoides
GGGGGGGGGGGGGGATTGAAAAATGAAGTTTGGCAGTTAAGTACAACATCTGCTCTATTTTCTTGTATGCAAACGTACATGGTTCAAATTCTTACATTCAAATGCTTCAAGAGGAAGAAGAAGAAGAAACAAAAAACAAGGAAAACAAGCTCCCACCCCAGCTTAATTCTAGCTTCACGGGTTTCGTATTGAGCCAGTTTAGGAGGTGAGAGGGGCTGGGAGACTTAAGAAGCCTTTTACATATACATACATATGTATACATACATGTGTGTATGCACATATATACATATATATATATAAAAGAAAAAGTGAAATGTACTCATGGATAAATATAAGCTGAACAAAAAAATAATCAGTTTAAGTAAATATATAAAATAAGAAAGCTTTGAAGAAACATCCTGTGAAGAAGGAGGAGTCTTGTGTTCCTACTAAATCCCTTGTACCATTCTATATCTAAGAAGAAAAAAAAACAACCCCAAAATTGGTAGTAATGGTTCCTACTTTTGAGATTGCATCACCTTCTCTATCTCTTTCTTTCTGTCTCTCTTTTTGAAAGCAAGCAATATTGATATAACATTTTTAATCAAAAATTTTATCATATACAAACATAACAGACGAAGGAAAGTTAAAAATTAGACCATCCCCCCACCTACCCCCACCAAGAAGAAAAAGCACCAAAAAAAAAAACACTGCACCATTGAGGAATTAAGTCGCCAAGCTGATGTGAATGTTGTATGAAAGGTCAGACAGAAGAAAGAAAAAAAAACCCCCAAAAATACAAAAAAAAAAGTATTCATGATGAATAACTGCAGGATCTATGTAATCTTTATCTCTCTGATTGTAGCCTCCCATTCACACACACACACACACACACAGATATCTATGATCATAATCATATTTGGCCAAATAACAAGATTTTATGCAGTTATGCTTCTTTAACATTCAGCAACAAGAAGTGACCTGAATTTCGGTTATTAAGTGGGGGGGGGGGAAGCTAGACCATCAAATGCTGGAAAGACATACCTTCTAACAAGACAGAGAATATTGTAAGCTTTGAAAGCCAGACAAATGGAGGAACACAATTCAGGATTAATGTTTAAATAAGATAGAAAAAAAAAAGAAAAGAAAAAAGAAAAAAGGTTATAATTTAAATCTATAGCTTTGTTGTTGGTTAATCTCTAAGAAAACAGCTTTGTCTGTCAGAGACCAACTCTAAAATAGAACAAGCATGTAAAGACCAGTAAGAAATTCATACACACATCTCTTCATTTACATAGAACAGGAGGACTGAGTAAGGGGATGCGTAAAACAACACAGGAATGTTTATTTGCATATTTACACACGGTTGGGTCTTGTGTAGTTATGGCAGAGTTGAAAAACTTGGACTGAGATTATCTAAGCAATTAGTAGATGAAACTTCCTCCGGGGAGGGGTGTTTAAAATCTTTTTTATGCTTGCATGGGTCAGATGTGCTTCCTGATTCAAAGGTTGCACCTATCATAGCATCTCACATATGTAAAATTTACCTTCATCTACATAAAGGTAGTGATTTGGTAGATCTGTTACAGCACTGGGAAAAAAAATGCCTTTAGGTATTTATTCCAGCTCTTTATGGTCTGAGTTCAAATCCTGCCAAAGTCTATTCAACCTTTTATCTTTTCAGTGTGTATGTAGAGAGATCGATAGTATCAATTAAGAACTCTCTTCTCAAAACCCTCCGGATCTTGTACCTAAACTAGACACCATTATATTCACCTGATATACACTACAGTATATTAGTACTTTCCAAGCTGTTTATCTCTCCATTTATCTAGAAATTTTGTTTGACATAATTTCAGAAAATTAAATATAGATATCGTTAATGCCATAAATAAAAGCAAAAGAACGTTTGTTTATCTATGAAACATTTTGCCAATAGGTTCAGTATATTACGATAGATAAGAGCAGATGTTTATTATTGCAAGCTGATAATAATTCTAAACTAACCACACACAGACAAGATATTTCCATTACCATGTTAATGTCGAGTTTTAAGTTGCAATTTCTCACAAATTAAAATGAATAATCAAGCAGAAGACGCTAATTACAGGTGATTAAAATAGGATGAGAGTATAAAAAAAGCCATACAGTAGAAAGTTTGGAACAATAAATCAGCACGAGATAAGTTTATGGTTAGGGTTAGGGTTAGAGTCAGATTATGAGAAAGGTGACTCTTGAGAAAAGCAAATAATAATAATAATAAACCTATTAAATGTAACATTTAGTTTCTTTTTCTTTTTTTTTTTTTGCAAGTGGTACATTCTGATAACACATAACCAGTTTGATTCACAGGCTACTAGGTGCATAGAACTTTTAAGAGCACAAGAATATCAACAAAATTTCTATTTATTTTCTATTGCTTCTGAAATTGTAATGTAACCATGGAAACAAAAAACCACCACCCCCACAAAAGACAAAGCAAATAAAGGCCAAAACAGTGAGCTGACATTTGAAATAATTTATCACATTTTTGTGGTTAAGAAGTTCAGTGTGCAACAACAAGGTTTTGGGGTTCAGTCCCACAACACAGTACCTTGGGCAAATGTCTGCAACTATAACCCAACCAAAACCTTGAGGGTAGATTCGATAGACTGAAACTGAAAGAAAGCCATTGTTCGTGTATGTGTGTGTGTGTGTGTGTGAATGTGCATATGCTTGTATTTGTTTGGCATGACAATGCATAACAGTTGCAAATGGTTGCTGCCACAGTCATGCAAGTAGTGTCATTGACTGCTAATGTTTTGCGAGATCATGTCTTGTCACCGGAGAAATGTTACAACGCTTGGAAACAGATGAGATTGCGAGCATGAGTCAGAGCGAGTTTATTGAGACAGATTCTCTACAGCCTGGATGCCCTTCCTGTTGCCAATCTTGTGACCATGAGTGCAACACCCTAGCTACTAGGCCATAAACCTTCACACATACCCAGACGCACATACACATACAAGCTCCTTTCAGTTTCCATCTACCCTAACCCTAACCCCCCACAAGACTTGAACTAAAGAAAACAAAATTGATCGATACTGAAGAGGTGTTTCGTAGCAAAGTATTTATTTAGTCTGTCACAAAGTACATATTTTGTTAGATTTGTTTATTTTAAAGACACAAACTGTGAAATATATGGAAACTTATGTTGGAGTTAAGTTATTATGACTCCCCCCTAGGTTACAACGAAAACACTGCAACACCTCAGAGGTGGCTTGTTTTAAAGACACACCCTTTTATCAACCATCAGCTAAGTTTTTATCTGTTTTTTTTTAATACAAAACTTAAAAAAAACAAAAAAAAACATACATTTTAATTATAAAACTTTGTAATTTTCATTAGTATATATAGTTGTAAATCGTAACGCTACCTGCTTTTTCTGTGGGGAGGGGTATGGCTGGGTGGGGATGGATATTTCAGATTATTCCCATTCTCTAAGACTCAAAGATTAAAATATAAAGCTACTGAGAGTT
>NC_069004.1:1083489-1088124 GCF_001194135.2 Octopus bimaculoides
AAAAAAAAAAAAAAAAAAAAAAAAAAAAAATCTTAAATTTAGTCAGGAATTGATTAAATCACTTTAGAAATGGCAGTTATTTCATTTCCCTCCTGTAACCCTTCCATCACCATATTTTGATAAAACACACTCCCTAAGTATTTTAATTCTGAAAGGAAGCAAAATGGCAAAGGCATTATTAGACTTTTGGATGGAAGTGCACTGCTATATTTGTTCTGGGTGCATACATTCTGATTTCAAATCTCACTAAGATCATTTAGCTTTTCATGCCTTCTGCTTTAAATCCTGGGCCAACAAAGTAGACACATTAGATAAAATGGTGGGCTTTTACATTAGCTTTTCCTGTGGCCTGTAGCTCACCTAACACAAAAACCTGTTATATTCTGGGTTTTACAATAAATATAATGAATGTTGGCAGAAACCGTTAGGCGCTACTGTAGCGTTGTAGGCCATCACAATATCCATAGACTACATTGTAAAATGACCCGATCTAGGTCAGGGGTCAGGGCTAGGGTTAGACTGCACACTTCAGTGTAAATGGCCAGGTAGATTGTATGCTAAAATGGCACCAACCATTAACAGGAACAGCTGAATACTTTTAATATAAACGGAAACTCTGGATACTTACTTCAGTTGGTAGCTTATAAGAAAAAACGGCTCCCTTTTTGAACCATTATTAAATTACTAACCTAAACGTTTGCATCTGTATGATGCAAGCTGATTTTCTAGTTTTTGCACCTTATAAACCATCAGATGTAATAATATTCACAGAAATTATAAAGTCCTTCATATTTGTTGTTGAGTAATTAACGTCATCAGTCTATTTAATGTTAATGAACTGAATACAAAAACAAACTGTTAAAAGGATAAAAATTTCCTTTTTCAGATAGAAGCATTTTGTTAAATTATCACCGATAAAAGTAAAATAAAAGTCTAAGATTCAAGAGCAGATACTGACACAATCCTACAATCAAATGATGACAAAAAACAACAACACTTAAATGCTTTGATAATGGCATTGTTCTGTGGGTGGTGGATTGAAGGCAGTCGTATACAATTACCAAATACCCCCCCCCCACTCCACCATATTTGAATCAACACTTGTATTGTTTTATTGTATTTATTTTTGCAGGAGAAGTACAAATGTTTTTCATTGATAACACTGATAAAGCAACATCTCTCTTGTTAATTCTTGCTCTGATAAAACTGTCAAATATAGGCTGTGAACAAATCTCCACTATAACATCTGTCTCAAAGTGGATAGAAAGGATCCTTTCTTGTCCCTGAATACACTCCTGTAGACAGCAGGATTTCCCCACCACAAAATTTATTTTGGTATGAAATCCTGCAGTCTAAATAAATACCCATGTAAAGAACCCAATTTTAGAGGATATTACAGCTTTCAGTTCAACATTTATGCCTGTCCCCTATGATGCTAGCCATTATAAGATATATATATATAAATAGCATGAAGTAGTTTTAATTCTGCAATTATTAATCATTCAAAGATGTAAAGGAAAAGCAGACAGGATCTAAAATGTTGCAAACGTATCCTGATTGATGCTGGAATCTATGGAAGCACATTTAGACAAATACAGACTGTCATACGTTTTCCAGGAGCAATAGAAATCAGATTAGCCACACACGAGGTACTTCAGATTTCACATGATTGTTTTAATGTCCACTTTTCCATATTTGCACGAGTTGGATGGAGGCTAATGAGACAGATTTTCAATGGCCAGATGCCCTTCATGTCATCAACCGTCACCTGTTTCCAAGAGAGGTTTGTTTGACACATTTTCGCAGAATATTGGAAAGGAATGACAATGCTTGTATGACAGGGACAGTCATTTACAGCCATCAAGTAATTTCAAGACAAGGACACAGACACACAAAGACGAACACCCCCCTCCCCATCTCTGAACAAAAGGCTTTCCATTGCTCAAATCCACTCACAAAGCTTTGGGCAGCCTAGGGCTTCAGTAGAAGTTCCTTGTTCAAAGTGCCATGTAGTGGGACTGAACCTGAAACCATGTGGTTTGGAAACAAACTTCTCAACCACACAGCCATGCCTACAGATTAATAAATTACTGATAAAACTGTTTTATGATTCAGTTAAGTTTTATATTTTCTTCCAACAAGATCAACCGTAAAATTACCGGTACGACTGCTAAATATAAACAGAGCAATTTAGGGGCAACACATCAATCATGTTGTTACATATTTAACAATCCCTGAGTGACACAAAACTGCACACTTAAATAGCATTATTATTTTAAAATATAAACTGATGTCATGTGAATGATTGATACAGAAATAAAACATTTACAGTTGATAATTAAAAGTTGAAATCAAAAGATGTATTTATAAATTTAATTGCAAAAATGTTCTGGTTGTCATAACTGTTTAGAAGCAGTGAACACAACAGTAAAGATAATTTGACTGAAAGTGACTTCAAATAACAACAGCCTCAACCAAAGAGAATACTTTGCAGTCAAGAAAGTTTGCTAATGAGCAATAACAAACTGACCAATAACGAACTGGTTAAAAAAACAATTTTGATGTTCAGTTTCTCATGTTGGTTACTCAATCCTTTGGCATTCAGATTAATCTTGTCAAATGTGAAGCTTATTTATTCACACTGTTTGGTATTAATCATGCATTAACTTGTAATTTTGAGATTTTGAAGGCAAGGCTGCTTACTTTTAGAATGACATTGTTGGGTTGCTGTGAGAGGTCAGATCTAGCTGATTTGAACATAAAACAGCTAGAATATCTGGCTGGATATGAGAAGTTTAAATGCTGAAGGGTTAAACTAAGTGATCTAATGAGGGAGCCTCTGCATTGTTACTTGATCTGTTAGAAAAAGCAGCTAAATTTTTCTCAAACTACATACTATCATCTAAAAAAAAAAAAAAAAAGACATAACACAATTTGTGTCTCAGTTGTGGATAAAGTGTCTGAAAATAAGATGGGATGATCACAGCTGGAATGTCTTCCATAATAAGTCTACTCAATCATGGCTGGCCTGGGGCTAAACGACACTTGAACGACATTCTGCTTGGTAATAAATTGTCTGGAAACATAAACCGTAGGAAATTTAATATATATTTCTGTTAGACTAATTATCGGAACAGATTAAAACAATCCACCACCACCACCACCATTTAAACATCAGCGTCTTCCACTGACAAACATACATTATAAAAAAAATTTGTTGTTTAGGCCCAGGTCAGACCCAGTTAGTCAAGGCTTAAAAGATATTTTACACATGGCTGCACTATCTTTTGGCCAGTATCTAGAACCATAACAGCCAATGTGTCCATTCCCTTTCAAGATAATAGTGAATGATATGAGAGAAACTGGTTGCTATTTCTAGCAGGTGGAATGACTGCATAGAGGCTCATGTGTTGACTAGTCAATTACAGAAAGGTAGGTTTGAGAGATAACAAACTGAATGTAATGTGTTCTGTATCACACACACACACACACACACACACACACACACACAGAGCCAATATTGTTAACAAATTCCCAGGCAACATAGAAATATGGGTCAACCGGTGTACTAGAAAAATCTACAGATCATTCTCACAAATGTTAAATTTGATATGTCGGTTCTCTCTTCAGCAAAGATTGGCTCAATGAAAGTCGAACAATTACTCACCAATAAATAGCTTTACAGCCTCAATAAAAATGGATTATTTCAATGAAAGTAGCATTTATCTAAATACCGAATATTATGTGCAATTACATAAATACCAATCAACCTGGCTATAATTAGTACATCAGTTTTTGTCATTTAATAATCCTGAATAAAGCCATCGAGACGTACGTTAATATTTTTGTAAAATCTCATCTCATGATATTAATTCATTAAATGAAATGACTAACAACTCCAGATATTTCTAGTTGCTATACATCATCATTTACCGTCCGTTTTCCATGCTGGCATGGGTTGGACGGTTAGACAGGAGCTGGCAAGGCTGGAGGGCTGCACCAGGCTCCATTGTTTGTTTTGGCTTGGTTTCTGCAGCTGGATGCTGTCCCTAATGCCAACCACTTTACAGAGTGGACTGGGGGCTTTTTATGTGGCACCAGCATCAACAGAGTCACGAGGTATCTTGCAAGACAAAAAAGGGGCAAAACCATTGTAAACAGTATCCATGGATGTGGACAGGGTTGAGTGGTTAAGAAATTTTCTTTTCAATCACATGGTTTAACGCTTTAGCATTTAAACCGATCATACCCAGCCTCTCACACCTACCCTACAATGTCATTCTAAAAATATACAATCACATCATGAAAATCTTGAAGCTATGTGGTAATCCATGACTAATTGAAAACAACCTGAGTAAATAAAGCATCCGACCCATGCAAGCATGGGAAAGTAGATGTTTTCCATGCTTGCTGCTGCTGTTGATGATGATGATGATGAAGAATGGTGATCAGTTGTTAGATTCTCATAGAACACCACAAAAAAACTGATGGTGTTCACTCACGATTCCAAGAGATAGCAACGTTGCTAGCATCTGTCTGTGTAATGTACACAGATATTATGAGGTAGGTAAATAGAGATGCAAAGAAAGATTTGATAATGAGATAGATGCGGAGAAGCAAAAAGATGAAATGGAG
>NC_069004.1:1088933-1090137 GCF_001194135.2 Octopus bimaculoides
ATATATATATATATATATATATATATATATATATATACACACATACACACACACATACATACATACACACAATGTGTGTGTGTGTGTGTGTGAGAAGAGCTAAACGCCATAAAACTATAATCATTATTATTATTATTATTATTATTACATCAGGCTTTGCTAATTGATGAAGATAAAATGCTATTCATTTCTTAAATTCAAATGGAAATATTTTTTCATAATATAAAAATAGTTGTCATAGTAAACTATAATTAATTAAAAATATAAGGAAGAAATAATTATAAATTACTACAAAGACAGAAGCAGCAGATTTGAAACAAGGACTTGTGAAAATATGCAGGGGAAAGGCTTTGGCGAACTGGGGGTATAACTTAAAAAGGGGCAACATCAATGCAAACATGACAAATGTTTGTGGAATTCAGCTTGAATAATCAAGAATTATAGATTACTTTAATTATCTGTTGCTTTATCATTAAGAAATAATTTTGTTTGAAAAGATAGTTTTAAATTCCAACAAAATTATCAGATATTAAGATCTTCAAGGGGCATAAGAAGAAAGCGATTCAAAAGAAAAAAAAAACATGAAAAAAATTTGCATTATATATATTTTTTTCTTTAGATGTTCACACTTCAATATCAAACACCCAATCGTTGTTTGCACAAGATGGGATTTGCTTAGTTATTATTATTATTATTATTATTATTATTATATTTTCGTCTGTCATTATGTTCTGAGTTCAAATTTCGCCAAATTTGATTTTGTCTTTCATTCCTTTTAAGGTCAATAAAATAAGTACCAGTAAAGCACTTACTCCCCCCACTCCAAAAAATTGCTGGCCTTGTGCCAAAATTTGAAACCATTATTATTATTATTATGATTTGCATATTCATTAATACATTCCAGTAGATTGAAATATATGAAGAAATTAATTACTGGCGTATTTTGCCACAAGAGAACTACAACAATGACTTTCAGGCGAATGTCTGCTCATAACACAATTCATTAGCATAATGGGACTCTGGAACACCTGAGGTTTCAACATAGTTGTGCCTCATCAGTCAAGCCCCCCTGTGCACATGACAATTTATGATTGGTTGGTAGACACCTGGCATGCATCAGCAAATAATTTGTTTGATGAAGTTCAAAACAAGAGCTAGAAACTCTTGTTAGATTGATTATATATATATGTGTGTGTGTGTGTGT
>NC_069004.1:1090147-1096888 GCF_001194135.2 Octopus bimaculoides
TGTGTGTGTGTGTGTGTGTGTGTGCGTGCTTATGTGTGCATGTCTGTATGTGCTTGCACTCTATCCCCACTAATGCCTGTCAACCATTGTTGGTTTGTTTATGTCTTCCTAACATAGTGGTTCAGCAAAAACCACCAACAGAATAAATACCAGATACACACACACACACACATATATATATATATATATATATATATATATATATAGGCGCAGGAGTGGCTGTGTGGTAAGTAGCTTGCTTACCAACCACATGGTTCCGGGTTCATTCCCACTGTGTGGCACCTTGGGTAAGTGTCTTCTACTATAGCCTCGGGCCGACCAAAGCCTTGTGAGTGGATTTGGTAGACGGAAACTGAAAGAAGCCTGTCGTATATATGTATATATATATATATATGTATATGTGTGTATATGTTTGTGTGTCTGTGTTTGTCCGACCAACATCGCTTGACAGCCGATGCTGGTGTGTTTATGTCCCGGTAACTTAGCGGTTCAGCAAAAGAGACCAATAGAATAAGTACTAGGCATCCAAAGAATAAGTCCTGGGGTCGATTTGCTCGACTAAAGGCGGTGCTCCAGCATGGCCGCAGTCAAAAGACTGAAACAAATAAAAGAGTAAAAGAGTATGTGTATGTCTTAGGAGCTGCTGGGAATTTCAAATTTGTGGTGTGAAATGAAAAGAAAAACAAAACGAAAAAACAAAAAAAAAACTAAGGAAGGCATTTTGTAAGGGGAAGCTTTTGTTGGTTCTGTTTGTAGCAACTGTACCTAGTGGGTAAACAAAGGGAAGCAGAAAGACTTCTGCTTCCCTGTGTGTGCGTGTGTGTGTGTGTGTGTGTGTGTGTGTGTGCATGATGGGAAGACATCTGGTCAGATATGTGTTGTCTGACTACTGACTGATTACATTTAACATCATGGAATGATTAAGATTTCAAATATCTGTGGAGTATAACATGTTAAAAGGTTTATTTCCTTTTATGACAGCTTCCTTTCCCAAAAGGAAGTGTTTGGGAAAGAAAAAAAGAAAGAAAGGAAAAGGGCTCCATCACCTTCCACTCCCTAAAGAAGAAATTTTTTTTACCACTAACAATTTTCAAGTTCCCTAATACTGGATGGTGTCATTGTTTAGCTCCCCATCCCTCATCATACCTGATTAAGCAGCCCTATAAGCAAAAGTGTTCCAAACATGACTATCCTGTCTTAATATATTAGGGATTGCTGAGGAAGTTTAATGATAATGAAACATGTCTGAAGTTGTCTCCTATACTTAGTGAAATGATTACAATAATAATAATAGTTTAGTCAGTGTTTCGCTTCCTCATCACAGATTGAATAGATTAACAATAACTTTATCATTATTTCTATGCAGATGGTTTCTCTACAACAAGTGGAATTGAGGAATCTTATGCCAGATGGATATCCACAGCTTTTCTGGAGAGATGTCAATGTACACAGACTGAAGAAAATTATTAATAGTTTCTCTAGTCTAGATAACACAGAAATAGATTTCTGGAGAACAACTGTAAGATAGCTGAGATGAAGAAGTAGATTGAAATAGTTTAATCTTGCATACAAGCCATTAGCCATGTAGCAATGATAATCCATAGAGCTGGGACTTATTCATTGAATTTGGTTCTTGGGACTAAACCTCTCTGGACTTTGTACCTAACTAACCAGAAATTAGGTAAAAGTTTGGAATCCAAGGATCCTAGAGCTAGTCTGCATTGAAATGATTAATGTAAAAGAAATGTTATAGCATCTTGGTACAGTCACTCATTGCTCGGAGCCAGGCCAACGATGCCTGCAGGGTTTCCTGATTTCTTCTTGGATCAAGCATTTCCATTCTTCATGCTAGCCAAACATTTATTGGTATTTTATGAATTCTTACTACAATTTAACAAATCAGTCATGGAATCTCTATGCAGTTGCTCAACCTGCTAGATATAGTAGCCAAATAGCCATCAATTTATAATCTTACAAAAAAAACAAACAAAAAAAAAAGGTGGGGGAGAAGATACGTTAGATAATATAGACCAAGACACTCTTAAGATGGGATGGTCATAACAGGAAGGCTTTTGATGATAACCTGGGACTCAACAACAATCAGCTCTATCTGCAATGCCATTCAGGTAAGTTGATCATTATTAAAGACAGAATCGGTGATTCTTGAAGACTCTCCAAAGAAATACTCCACATAGAAAACAGAAAATGTGGAGCATTGGTTAAACTTTCTCTGGTTTAACTCTGGACTAATATTGTTAGACCACATGAACAAAACTAGCTGATCCCAAGTTATTTTTGGAGGGGAGGGGCATATGTAGTGGAAAAAGGGTAAAATGTGTGTTGAAGGTGAGTTGAGAGAGAGAGAGAGAGAGAAGTGTTATAGAGGGAAAAGAAAGAAATCTCATCTTACACATGGAAATAAGAAGGTTGAAGAATAAACAAAAAGCAAAACAAACTGATGCCAGTAAAACAGATGGTAGCTCTGGAAGGGAATCAGATTGAGCATCGCATAAACAATTTGGGTACATGGTTTATTCATAGTTGTATTATTATTATTATTAATAATAATAATAATAATAGTAGTAGTAATACTTGAATATCTTACCAATTTGTTTCGTAAGGAAGTCACTGATAACGTAAACAGCCGTGATTTTTACACCTGACATCAAATCCACCTCTGGCGTAAGACACTTTCAAGATGATAATCTCAAAGAGGATTTTGCCAAACAAAGAAATATTTACAAGTTTCTATTTGAGTGTGAATAGGATACCATTAATGGTAAATGGTGGTGGTGGGGGGAGGATTAATATAAAAAAGCCCTTACATTGTATAATTTGCAAGGGATCTAAGGCCAACAGGGATTGTTTGACATAACAGTTAATTTCCTTCAAATGAGACCCCGTTGTTTTGAAGAATGTGTTGGATAATAAGGAGATGATTATGACTGGAACACTTTCCGTCACAGGTCTGCTGCTCAATCAGGGCCCACATTATTTGTTATTGCTTAGGGCTGAAGGAAGAAGTGGTGTGAATGGCTATTGAAGGCCTTCCAGGGCTGAGAAGATCAACATGATCAATGGCCATCTCAAATAGTTATGAGTTGATGCTGCAGGGGGAGGAGGGCAGGGATGGAGTGGCAGAGAAGAAAGATTGGGTTTTAAGCAGGACCGAAGAAGAAAGTGGCTTAAGTAACAAGAACTGTAAGAGATTCACAAACATTATCCTTTACTTGTTTCAGTGGTCATGCTGGAGCACTTGCCTTGAAGGCTTTCAGTCAAATAAACTGACCCCCTAGTTCGTGTTTTTTAAAGTATTTTAATGGTCTCTTATGCTGAAGTCCTAAGTTATGGGAATGTAAACAAACCAACACCAGTAGTTAAGTAGTGGTAGGGGATAAACACAAAGATATGCACACACACACACACAAACATGATGGGCTTCTTTCAGTTTGCATCTCTCAAAATCCACTCACAAGGCTTTGGTCAACCTGGGACTACAGTAGAAGACATTTGCCCAAGGTGCCATGCAATGGGAATGAACCTGGAACCATGTGGCTGGGTAGCAAACTACTTCCCACACTGTAATGCCTATAAAATGTAAGTCTGGACAATAACTGGGGAGGAGGAGGAGGGGGTGATAAAATTCTAGCATTCAGGAAATATTGATTTATTTTGAAGAGGCACAAAGCCAATATTTTCTAAGGAAGGGATACAGCAGAATAATTTGAACTCAGACTATTGATTTCTCTTGATTACCATTTATGAGGACTAGAAATGATGTATTATTAAGTCTATAACCATTATTGGTGCTTATTTCAGTGACGTCAGTAGTATGAGAGGCAAAGTCATCTCAAAAACAATTTGCAGACAAAACAGTAAAACACCGTAATATAAATTGAAGTAAATCATTCAATTTGGACATCCTGTTGCTTCAGGCATCTGCGATAACCATTTAGAGCAACAGTAATCACCCCTCAAAACTGGAGTATGCTCAACAGATATTAATATGTAACCATTTTTAAGAACTTTGTAATAAATAATAAGTGTATTCTTTGCATCTTTTTCTTTAGTCCTTAATTTCAAATTCAAACTCCTACCAAATATTATGAAGAAATGATTATCTCCCTTATATTTATTGCCCACAGGGGGCTAAACACAGAGGGGACAAACAAGGACATACAAAGGGATTAAGCCGATTACATCGATCCCAGTGCGTAACTGGTACTTATTTAATCGACCCCAAAAGGATGAAAGATAAAGTCGACCTCAGCGGAATTTGAACTCAGAATGTAGCAGCAGACGGAATACCGCTATGCATTTCGCCCGGCGTGCTAACGATTTTGCCAGCTCGCCGCCTTATATTAACTGTTCACTAGGGCAGTGTTACTCAAAGTAGTAGTCCGCGGACCGGTGCCAGTCCATAGGCCATCAGCTGCCGGTACGTAGCGAGTTTCCAGAAAAAGAAAGAAACATTATAAAATGCTTATAAGATGCTTATGTAATATTGTATTATTTGTTTACAAAATAAATATAAGATCAAAAGAAATTGTCAACTTTTATTATTATATTCATTATATATATATTGTTTCTGGTATAAATTAATATTACTAAGAAATATTACCGGTCCCTGGCAGAATCCACATTCACCCACCACCAAAGAAAACAAAAGAAAGTGTAAATATTTCTACAAGATTATGTTTAGAATATCTGAGAAGAATGTATGATTGTGAAGAATGAGGAGTGAAGTTGAAAAATCGTTTTCAACCTTTCTATCGTTTTAAGAGAGCTGAAAATCTTATATTAGACATTCACGATGTTAGAGCAATCACAAAGAAATCTGGCGAAGGCAAATAATTATATATACAGAGCAATGAAACAAAGGTTAAGTTAAACAGCATATTACAAAACAAGTCGTTAAAATAGAATGTAATTATAGCAGGCACTCACAGACAAGAAAGAAAGAATGGTAACAGAAAAGTAGACCAAACATCTCAGTTTAAAAGTAGAACTGTTAACATTATGGCACTGATTGTGACAGCGCCACCACCACCACTGCCAATTAACAACAAAACATCAAATGATTAAACTAACGAGGCAATAAACCAACAAAGAAGCCTTCAAGTTGCTCGATTTAATAAAGCAGCCAAATTCTTCTCTCAAAGAACATCTCTGTAAATAAGTTACTCAGACACGCCATCATCTTAACCATAGTTAAGTTAGTGTCCCTAATGAGTATATCTTTTACTTGCTTTAGTCTTGCTTTGCAGCCATGCTGGGGCATCACCTTGAAGAATTTTAGTTGAACAAATCAACCTCAGCACTTCTTTTTTGTGTTTGTAAAGCCTGGAACTTATTCTATCAGTTTCTTTAGCTGAACTGCTAAGTCACATATTGTGAATACACCAACACCAGTTGTCAAGTGGTGGTGGAAGACAAACACACACACACAGACAGGCTTCTTTCAGTTTCTGTCAACCAGATTCACTCAGAAGGCTTTGTGAGGCTAAAGTAAAAGCACTTGCTCAGTTGCCATGCAGTGGGACTGAACTTGGAACCATGTGGTTGGAAAGCAAACTTTTTACAACACAGCCACACCTATTGAGAGAGGGAGAGAGAGAAACAGCAACAGAGAAAGAAAGAGGAAGAAAAAGAGACAGAGAAAGAAAGAACATTTAAGAAAAAGGAAATAATGTTGTCATGCAAGGAACATTAAAGATCTGCTGAAAAATATTCTATTATCATCCTTTTAATGTCCACCTTTCCATGGGTCAGACAGAGTTTTTATGGATGTCCTATAGGGTTACCAGCCCTTACTTGTTTCCAAGCAGATTAAGTAATGAAAAAAAAAAATATTAGTCATTGAATAATATTTTAATTATTTTTGGCAAAGACGGGAGACAATCCAGTACATGTTTCAGTCTTGTGACTTCATCAGCAAAGCTTAGACATCACCATATTTGCCTTAGTAATAAATGTACAAATTGTTTTGAGAATTGCAAGTTAGAATTCATGGAAAAGCAGGCTTAGCACTTAAAATAAATATATAAAAACAAAAAACAAAACCCACTTAGAAAAGCAACCAAATCCATGACACAAGCTTGAAGTTGATGATGAATGACAATGAGTCAAGTTCCTCTTTAGCTCAGATTACTAAATTAGGATTCTGATTCTGCAAGTACAGACTTAACTGTAATCCTCCTGGGGTCGATGAAATATGTAATCCTAATACATTGGATCTTATCTTGTGTGTTGAACTGGCAGCTAAATATTGACTATTTACAGAGCTACTTCTATATCATGGGTATACTTAATAAGAGATGATCACCAGCTAATAATACCAACACCATGCAATAATCCTGTTAATAATAATAATAATATAATTAAAAACTATTAGAAATTCTTGTTCAGATTATTTTTCAAAAGAAGCTGTTAGGATATAATTACAGCATGAAATACTATTTTTGGTTATGTGGAATTTATCTTGGGCTAAATCAAAGTAGGGATGAGTAACTATACAGTTATTTAAGTCATCAGAAATAGTAGTCAAAAGCCCCTCAAATTACATATTGACACAGGTGTGGCAGTATGGTTAATTTCTAAATTGTGTGGTTTAGGATTTAATCCCACTGCACAGCTTCTTGGGCACCTGCCGCCTTCTACCATTATTCCTGTCCAATCAAAGTCTTGTAGACAGAAGCTGAAAGAAGCCTGTCATGTGTCTGTGTGTATAAATAAATAAAT
>NC_069004.1:1096898-1102535 GCF_001194135.2 Octopus bimaculoides
TATATATATATATATATGTGTGTGTATATATACACATATATATATATGAGAGAGAGAGACGAGTGTGAGTTGATATTTTTGATGGTTTACTTATTTTCTCTCCAGTTTCTTCCTGTATTACATTCCGGTCGTTTCCTCATGTTAAACTGTTAATCCTTACACATTTTTGTCTCTCTCCCCTTTTTTTCCTCTCATCCCTTTTTGTTGAAGAATGTAGGCTCAAAACGTCAAAGACTTTCCCATTCTTCCTGAGCGTCAAACTAATACACCTGCTTGTTGTTCCCCCACCTGTCTTCGTCTTTTGTTTACAGCAAATTTGAACTCTCTCACTCTCTCTGTCATATGTGTATGTGTGTGTGTGAATGTATGCATGTAAATGTGAACAGATGTGAGTGTGCTTACAACCACGTTTCTCCAAAAAGTCACCGAGTTACAAGTGATGATGATGATGATGATGTTGCCATTTCAGCTATCAACAAATTGTTTGCTGGTTTTGCATCTTCAAAAATCTTTGAAATAAGAGATCCTTTACTTTAAAAACTGTTTAGTGACAGGAAAGGCATTTGGCTTCAATAATACATTAACGTGGTTGGGGAGCCAATATGTTAATTACACACTCATGGCCACGCTCATTTGAATCCTACATCTCACAGTTTCTTATCTAATATGCAGTTAGGCAACTACCAACCAATATCTTATTTGTTATGCATGAACAATGTAATACATATTCAAATACGAGAACAATTCAGACCAGATGAGAAACAACTAATAGAGGTACAATCAGGACAAAGACTGCATTAACAGGAAAAAAACTATTAAATTGTTTTTAATTAGAAACGTTAGCAGAATCTTGTTGGGAGGTAAATGATATTCAGCTTCATGTAATACAGGAAGAAACTGGAGTCGAAATAAGGAAGCCATAAAAAAGAAAAAAATCCATTAATGGTTATATAATAAATATATATATATGAACAGGGAATGTGATCCAGCTTAATTCAACAAATAGCTTCAACATGTTTACAGAGTCTTTACGACAGGGATACCGTCTTAATTTTGTCTCAAGTGAATTTGTCACCGAGAGATGACAAATGGCATTCTCTTCACTACTTTTTGCTTTTTATTCCCCCCAGCTTTTTCTTTTTTTTTTTAACAACTTGGTGCAGGCATTGGCTGTGTGGTTAAGAAGCTCATTTAGGAACCATGTGGATTTGGGTTCAGTCCTACTGCTTAGCAATTTGGACAAGCATCTTCTACTATAGCCCCAGGCTGATCAAAGCATTGAGAGTGAATATGGTAGATGGAAACTGTGTGGAAGCTTGTATATATTTTTGCTTATGTGTGTGTTTGTACCTCCACTGCTTGACAACTGGTGTTGGTTTGTTTATGTTCCCATAACTTAGCAGTGCAGTAAAAGTAACCAATAGAATAGGTACCGGACTTTAAAAAATTAGTATCGGGATCAGTTTGTTTGACTAAATTCATCAAGCCAGTGCCCCAACATGGCCACAATCCCATGGCTGAAACAAGTAAAATATATTAAAAAAAAAGATATACTACTTTCATAAAAGAGAACAGAGATGAATGAATAGAAAAGATGCAACAAGGGCTGAGAAGAGACAGGTGCCTGAGAAGAGACAAGTGCTTGAGAAGCCCAGCCACTGAAACGGTTACAGGTTGTGATGAAAGGAATTTGACAGAGTAATTAATTAATCAATTGATCAACTGATTAATTATTTGACTGACAATAAAACTGAAATGAAACCTAACCAGAGTGTGTGTGCATGTGTTTATTGGCAGTATGAGCCTACCAAAATATATCAGAGCTGCACATTTTTAGTGCCAAATCTACAAGTAAATCATTCCTAGATAATTAAGATGCCTGAGGTGAGAAAGACAAAAGGTTACATTCAATGTAAGAACATGTTTAGTGTGACTCAGTGGCTGTGTATGACCCCCCCCCACAAAAAAAAAAAACTGTGTAAGAGAAAGTTTATTTAGCAAAGATGCTAAAATATAATAAAGATTTAGAAAAAGCATAGTTGTGTCATTGGGAAGTTTGCTTCCAAACTACATAGTCCTGAGGATGGTTCCATTGCACAGTGCCTTGGTGTCTTCTACTATAGTTCCAGGCCAACCAAAGCCTTGTGAAAAAGCCTGTTGTTAATATATGTAAGTGTGTGTTGCTGTGTATTCTTGTCATGACATCATTTGATGGTTGTAAACGAGCAGAAACGTTGTACAAGTGATGCCATTTGTTTCCAGTCTTCTGTGAAAACTATATCAAGCCATGGGAAAATATCCCGTTGCTAGGAGACAGGTGAGGGTTAGTAACAGGAAGGGCATCCAGCTGTAGGAAATTTGCCTCAACAAATTCCATCTGTTCCAGCATGGAAAAGTGGACATTAAAATGATGAAGATGGAGCTCTGGTCTTGCCTACAGTAGATTAACAACAGATTATCTTCTGTTAATATTACATCAAAAATAGCTGGAGAAGAAAAGTATTTTAAATTTTCTTAGTTCCTTCTATCATAATATAAACTAATGTACGAGGGTAAGAAAACATTTATGTTGTCACATGATCTGCTGATGTAACAGGGCCCCCATATCTACCTCCCTCCCTCTGTCTGCCTCAGCCTCCCAATCATCAACCTACTCCATAACATCTTTAATATGGGAACCACATGTTTTACTTGTAAGCTTCTAAGATAACATATTCCCACTGACCAAATGCTGAGACTAACTTTTATCTTTTATTTGTTACGGTCATTTGATTGTGGCCATGCTGGAGCGCCTGTTTTAGTCGAGCAAAGAACAGTTATGCACAGGGATGCAAACAAACAAACACTGGTCGACATGTGGTTGCAGTGGTGATGGGTGATTTCAGGAATCATACATCTGTCCAATTTATGCAACAAACCACAAGATATGGTGACAGCCATTTGAGAATTAGAAGAAAAAATAAAATAAAAAATAAAAAGCTAAGATATTTTCTCACTCCAAAATAAGGTTTAAAAACAAAAAGCAAAAGACAAAACAAAAAGAAAACTAAAATCAAGCAAAAGAAAACAAAAACAATGTGCTGTTTAATAAGAGACTTAACATGACCTCACCAATTTATCAGCTGCTCGTAACCCAATACCAAAATGACATGCACTTTGTCTAACACAGAAGCATTTTCTGTGCCACAAAGATATATTCTTGTTGCACACATCTAATGTTTGCAACCCATTCATCCACCCACACTTTCAGATTTCCAACTGTTTTCTTCTTCTGCTGTTCCAGTTCTCATGATGCTAACAATACGGCTAATAATAATGGTTCCAAACTAGCAGAGTCTCTAACCTGTGAGGCAATTTCAGGGTAGTTTTGCAACTGAAGAATTGCTTCCACGACTATTTCATCATAATGTACATTACACAGAATAATTTTCAAAGAACTAATAAAAACTACCCCCCAACCACCCCCAAAAATGTTCTTTGTCTTCCTCTCTCCGTATGTGTTGTACTCTTGAGGAATGAAGATTTGTTTTTAGCAACAAGTCTTCGTTATTGGCAGCTCTCCAGTTCTAATTAAATTCTTTGCTGGCAAATAGGCAGAATAATTAGAACATTGGATGGTATGCCTTGTATATTTGTTCCGGTTCTCTGTGGTTTGAGTTCAAAACCTGCCAATGCCAGGTTTGCGTTTAATCTTTTTTGGGAGGTGGTGTTGCTAAAGTACAATTCAAGTGCATTCAAGTACATCATCATCATTTTAATGCTAGCATGAGGCAGACGTTTCTGCAGAAAGATGCCCTTCCAGTCACTAACCCTCACCTGTTTTCAAGTAAGGTAACATTTCCCTATAACTGAGCATGTTTACAACAATTATGCAATGTCAAGATAAGGGGACAATAACTCACACACACACACACACAAGTGCATGCATATGTATGTATGTAGCAGGCTTTTTTCTTTTTCCATCTACCAAGTCATCATAAGGCTTTAGTCAGCCCAGGGTTATAGAAGAAGACACTTTCCCAAGGTGTCATGTACTGGGATTGAACCAGAAACCATGAGGCCGGGATGCAAACTTCTTACTAAGCCTTGATATATTCGCAATTCTATTATTTTGTGTCTGAATCATGACAGGGTCAAGTTAACCTTTCATGCATTTGGGAAGTCAAGTTCAGGTAATAATTGTCAGTTGAACAGTGACATTAAAGCTATTTTAAGATATTGAAAGTAGCTTAAGACATGACTGTCTTTCAGCAACTTTGACATGAAATCTAATAAATGTCCAACAATCAATGTGCATAGCTTTTCTAGATCACAAAAGCAAGACCGTATTAACACTTTCGTCACAACATTTCTGTTGACAATACACTGGCTTTATATCAATTCATTTTGAAAATAATGAAGAATTTAGTAAAATAACTTTCTCATGAATCTGGTGTTTGGAAAACAAAATAACATGAAATTTTGAGGGGAGGATTTTAAATTAGATCACTTTAAAATAAGAAGTTTGTATCACAGAACCAGGACAGGTATCAAAAGGGTTAAAGGTTTAGGCGAAGGTAGCACCAACATTTGGAGATGTATATTAAAAAAAAAAACCAAAAAATTATAGGAATGGTAAAAAGAAAAAAAAAAACCCGAGTGAATGTTTCATTCATTTCTAAGATTTCAATACAGGAAATTACTGTTGATTGAGATAATATTTTGATAGATTTTTGCATCAGTTCAATTCTGTATGAACAGCGTGAGAAAATGAAGGAGCAGCTACACAGCCACTCATTCTGCTAGAAATAGCTGCTGATATCTCTCTCAAATCACAGTACCATGTTAAAAACAGTACATTGGATTATGTAGCTATAAATAATTCTAAAAAGACAGGAGGGTCATGGCTCAAATGCTCAGGGCTAAACAACATCATCATCATCATCATCATGCTGACATAGGCTGGATGGCCTGATGAGGTCCAATGAGCCAATTTCAGCTTTGGGATCATTTCTATGGCTGGAGGCCCTTCCTAATATCAAACAACATAAGGTATAATTTTAGGGTTTCTATTATAAACTTATGGAAAACTATACATATGTGTGTTTGTGCATGCTATGAGGTTAAGAACTTCACTTCTCAACCTTGTGGTTCTGGGTTCAGTTCCACTGCATGTCACCTTCAACAAGTGTCTTCTGTTACACCTTTGTGAGTGAGTTTGGTAGATGGAAACTGAAAGAAGCCCATCATATGTGTGTGTGTATGTGTGTCCTTCCCTTGACATTGTATGACAGTTCATACAAGCAATGTCATTCGTTTCCAATCATCCATGGAAAATAGTTCGGATCATGGGGAAATATTACCTGGTTTGGAAACAGGTGAGGGTTGGTGACAGGAAAAACATCCAGCTGTAGAGAATCTGACTCAACGATTCCCATCCAAATAATGTAAGCAGGGGAAAGTGGATGTTAAAACAAACACACACGTCATTATTGTTAGATGAAGATTTTTGTTATCGAATTCCAGGCTGCAGATTCTTCAAACCCCATAAATTCTTTGTGCAGAATACTTTTTCATTGTTTGTCAACACAAGTACTTAACAATTCATACACACACCATATATATATATATATATATATATATATATATATATATATA
>NC_069004.1:1102863-1106101 GCF_001194135.2 Octopus bimaculoides
AAATTCTGTGGAATAAGGATTAACTCTGAGTGCTGAGTGCAGAATCTGGGAAGCAAGACAAAAAGTAGGGTGAGAGAATGAAGATGTAAGTGTATATTAGGTGTATATCTCGGTGGTGAAAGTATGCAGCTAGTTTGGTGGGGAAGAATCTATTGTAGTAGAGAGAGAGAGAGAGAGAGAGAGAGGGGGTTAGGATAGTGTATTTTAAGTTAGTGGTTGTAGAGAGTTGTTGGGCTGTAGTGAATCTTCGCTAATCAGTCAGAAATGGCCTTCTTAAGTAGGCGGTCTATAGAATTGTTAGCATGTGTGGAAGCCACTGTTATCCCAGATATGTGAGCAGTGCACGAGTATGTGTATGCATACACACACACACACACGTGTGTGTATTTCAGGTCTTAAGATACTAAAAATAGAAAATATAAGACTAGGTTTAATGAAAACAAGAGTTTCGAATTTTGGTACAGGGCCAGCAGCATTTTTTTTCTTTGTTTTGAGGGGAGGGGGAAGTTGATTACATTGACCTCAGTACTTTGACCGGTACTTAATTTATTGACCCTCAAAAGAATGAATGACAAAGTCAACCATGGTAGAATTTGAACTCAGAACCTGAAGACAAATGAAACGCCACTGAGCATTTTACTCAGCAATGTTAATGAGTCTAACCAACTCATCACCCAGGCTTCATAAAAATAATAATAATATTAACAAGAGCACTCAGAGAGCGTAAACCTCTGCCGAGGCAACACAAACGTCCTCTCAATGATTGTCCAGAGATGATGTTTAAAATGAGAATATCTGAAATAAACTCGACTGCTCCCACAAACGAGAATATTAAAAATGAACCCGACCACTCTCAAAAATTAAGTAAAAAAAACTGGAAAAATAATCCAGAATCCTTGTCCAGTACCGGGTGGATCCCAAAATGTAGTCAGTTTGCACCAGTCATGAGGCCAAACATCCCTGAAAGTTTCATCCGAATCCATCAAACAGTTCTTCAGTATAAGGAGTCAGGAGAAATGCTATAACAATAATAAAAGCTTTTTCTGAAGGTAAAATATAGCAGGAGAAAAAGTCCACTCAATGCAGTAACCTCAATGTGGTTGCTCTACTTGTGTACAAGTGATACATTGGACAATGTAGTCTTTGACTACAAAAAGTCAGAGTGGCAACAGCTAGAATACTTCCTGGATTAGGACTGACCTTGGGTCAAACAACAGCAATTTGTTTAAATGTAAATTAATACAAATTATATACATATATGTATCATTGTTGTTTGATGTCTATTTCCATACTGACATGCGTTGGATGGTTTGATAAGAGCTGACAAGTGACAGAACTATGCTAAGCTCCAATATCGGCTTTGGCATAGTTTTCTATAACCGGATGCTTTTCTTAAATGCCAACCACTTCACAGAGTATATTTGGCACTTTTTACGTAGTACCAGTACTAAGCAGAAAAAGATAAAACAAAAGTAGGCATAAGGAATGTATTTACATGAAAAGTTGCATATACAAATAAATGATGCAATCAAGTCACATCTTTACAGCTGTTTCAGAGAACTGATGATTGGTGTCATAACCAGGTATGTTATGTAATATGGTCAATTTTTACAAGCTTGTAGGTGCAAACAAGGTGACATGAAGCAACCTTAAAGATGTTACAATACATGAAGAAAATAGCCATGGTTTAAGTGACCTTATGAATTGCTCTGGTCTTAATGCTTAAAAACTATTTTGATTGTGTGTGATGGACTACGACCATGTTGGAGCATTCCTTTGATGGATGTAGTCACTCATTTCAGTATGGTGCTTATTTTGATAAATGTATGTCTGTCAAATCACTAAGCTTCTCTTTGTGTGGCTATGGATTCACGAATGTGTATGTATGCTTGTTTGTGCACTGTATACCACAGTGGCTTTTAACCATGGTCCATATAAGATTTTTTGGGTGGGTGGGGGGAGTCCATGCTACAGAACAGCAAATTGGGTCCACAGTAGTATTTTAAGGGTAAATGAAAAAAAAATTTTGCTTTAGATGTTTTGCGCAAAACAACCAGGTTTCTTTCTCTGACATTTTACATAATTCAACCTACACAAGTTAATGTGTGAAAAACAAAATAGGAATTTTGAAAGAGGCTTCCATAAGACTATTGGTCAGTTCAGGTCATGTGGTGTTAATACTGTAGAAGTGACACCAGATACTTTATTCTCAGGCCCATTGCTTGGACAAGGTGTTGGCATAGTGCTGTTGTACAAATAAATGTATCCAGCAACACCAGTTCCTTGAATTGGGTACCACACATGGCAGGATGAAGGCCAGTGGCTCAGTTGTCGTTAAGTGGGGTATTAACACATTAGTGGTAGCAGTTGTTATGTGGGGTTAACCGAATCTGATGGTGTTGGGTTACAACTGAGGCATGTGATCAACATCATTTGTACATCGTCTTTCCCCATACTAGCAGAGGTTATAGACCGTAAATAGATCCTCTATAACCACATACCCTGCAATAGAAAAGTGGGTGAATCTATGTTGTCAAAATTTCTGCTGTCATTGTTGTCAACAGATGGCAGGTTTCTAATTATAACAACAGACATTTCCACCTGCTATACAAAATACTTATCAAACCTGGGAATTGAAACTGACTGAAAACCTCTGCCACATACCTAAATGCACACACACATACACACACAGAGAAAGATCTATGTATGTATGTTTGTATGCATGTGTGCATACACACACACATAAAAGAATCAATATGCATTTATATAAATGTACATGCATATATATATATATATATATATATATATATATATATATATACACACATCCGCACTCATATAAACACATATAGGCACACATATATATATATATATATATACACACACATGCACACAGCCATCTAAATATACACAACATTGATTAAATGTCTTCTCTCCCTATTTAGTTGGCTCAGATGAAACTGCAGCAGATTCCTGCTGCTGGATGCTCTTCCAGCCACCAACACCTGTTTACAAGTGAGGTGATATTCCCCTCAAGTACTTCAAGCAACAAAAATATTCAATAGAGACATATTTTTGTCAGAAGATTGTAAACAAATGATAGCATTTGTAAGAAAGGCAATCGTTCCAAAGTAGTGCAAAAATTATTGCAACAAGGGGAACACACACAACTATATATGTGTGTGTGTGTGTGTGTGTGTGTGTGTGTGTGTGTGTGTGTGTGTGTGTGTGTGTGTGT
>NC_069004.1:1106207-1116353 GCF_001194135.2 Octopus bimaculoides
TGTGTGTGTGTGTGTGTGTGTGTGTGTGTGTGTCTGCGTCTGAAACCCCACCATCGCTTGACAACCGATGTTGGTGTGTTTACGTCACTCGTAATCTAGCAGTTCGACAAATAGCACCGATAGAATAAGTACTAGGCTTACAAAGAATAAATCTTGGGATCGATTTCTTCGACTAAAGCCCTTCACGATGGTGCTCCAGCATGGCTGTAGTCAAATGACAACCATGTAAAAGAATAATACACAGGCAGACAGCCAAAAAGGCATATAAAATGTATGGTGACTGCTTTTCTCAGAGTGAATGAAATTATTCGATAGAAACAGCAGTGAAACGTAGCAGGAATGAATATATTATGTTAAAATGCCGGTATATGATGACGGCAGTGCAGTGTTGTGTGTGAATCATACGGACTGCAAAAATGGATAAAAATTGGTGCAATGCAAAACACGAGAGTTGCTGACATCTTAATCATTGAATACACGAGAAAATATACGTGGACGTAGAATAAATGCTTTCCGAATGAATGCATGGTTATATATTATATGTACATATATAGCTAGCAAAGATGACAAAAATGAGGAATGCGACCGGAATATTATTAATGATGGAGAAGGCTGATGTTAAAAGCGATAAGACAAAGGATGGGTGGAAGGAAGTGAGCTGATATATTACAAATGGAAATAAATGAAGAGATACGAAGCGTGTATAAGATGTATATATATATATATATATATATATATATATATATATATATATATATATATATATATATATACATTCATACAATAAATTCGAAATTGAAATGTAAGGAGTATAAAATAAAACGAAATCACAGAAGACCCGATGGTGGAGAAGAGAATGAAATGATGCTAAAATGTCATGAGAGAAAGAGATAAGTCCGAGAGGTGGGGCGGAGAAAACGTACATCAGTCATTGATTCAGGAGAAAACGGGTGACTTTATGGAAAACAGCCGGGGAGTTGCACTTTTAATGAAGACAAAGGAAAGATACGAGGACGGAGACACTTATTGGTCGATTATTACATTAAAATTAATCGAGGAAACGTGAAATCAGGTGCGAGCGTCAGTAAAGAATTTCAACTTCTTTTTAAATAATCACAAAAGCTATTTGTTTTTTTTTCGAGTGTCTTTTACAGTGTTAGAATATATTTTTTATTCGGGATATTCATGTTGAATGGCTACTTCATACATTTCACAAATTATGCAAATAAATGTTTGACCATTTGATATCAAAATCATCATCAACAGACATTTATTTAGCGAATGTTATATGTAATAATGTACGTGTATTTAAATTTACGAATGCATATATATAATATATATAGACACACACACACATTTACGTACATACATTTACGTACATACAAATATGCACAAATTTTTGCGAACAAGCATCGTTTTATTAGGCCCATTCATTAGACTGCGGTCATGCAAGGGCACCGTCTTTAAGGAGTTTTTAGTCGATCATATCATACCCTACCCTAGTACTTCGCAGTATAACCGATTTTATCGACTCCGGGAGAGAGGAAACGCAAAGGAAAAAATGCAATTCCAACAAATATATAGGAAACAGACATCAAAATCTGTAATGTATTCCAGTCAATGAAATAATGCTATATTATAATTAGTATCTGCATATTATTACATTTCAATTATGTCTATTAAATTGACGTTTACAAATAAGATTTTAAAAGCAGAGCAGTTAACTCCGTTTAGAATTTAACGACAAATGTAAGATAATTCTGGTGCGATTGTATAATAATTAAGTTTGATGTGAATGACTTGTAAAATGACCAAAGTGAAAATAGCCATCCGATTTCAGCAATTTCAAGAAACCGCAAGAGGCAGTGCCATCTGTCTAGAAATGTCAGAATTAAAATAGAAGGTTAGGAATTTCAGCATAAAAAAAATGTGATGCCAATGATGCTTCCAAGATCAGCTGATAGAAAGCAATATATAAATTTAAAAAATGCGAGAGCGGAGGTTTATTAAATAGAATCCGTTATCGTTTACGGCCACAACACGTTGAGGAGGCCAGGTTGCTGAAAGCAAAACCTTTAAAATGACGGTCCGTCGGCACGACCATAGCTTCTGGCTGAAACTGAGACCCACGTTGAAAGGAAGCGCCAGAGAACAATCACCACACACACTTTCTCAATGATTCTCTAACATCGTGTTGGACGAAGATCGGATCATGTATTATTATAAGACGGGAAGGTGGCGGGTGGTGGTGGTGGTGTTACTTCTCAAAGCTCTCAGCTCAAGTGGTAGCCATAGACATACCGTGATACGCCCAACTGCTATGATGTTGTATATGTCACTATGGTTACCTTGCTCAAATAACCAATAAGGAGGATCACAGGGCAATTAGCTGAACCACGTAGGTTACTATGGAAATAGCCGAGGAAATCTAGCAGTTGTAGTGGAAATCAGAATCCAGATCCATGAGACAATTAAACGACATTTTAGGTTTTGAAATGTACAAAAGTAGTTAACATGAAACTAAAGTTAAATAATATAATTTTCCTGGATGTAAATGTTATATTAAATACATAAAAATGAACCCCTCAAACACAAAAAGAACTATTCACACACACTAGAATTTCATATTGATTTCTCCCATTGACACAAAGCTATATATATAAAAAAAATATATTGAGAACAGAGGTTGGGGGTCGTTTTAATCGACCCCCTGTAGACGTGGATCGTACATAATTCATCGACCTCAGCAGTATTTGAAGTCAGAACAAAACGAAGCCAAAACCAGAGTATGAAGGAAAAAAACTAGTGGTGTTGTATCTACGTGGGCAATACAGTAGGTAAATGTGGTAAAGTTCGTATTAAGCCGTGGGGAAAAGTGAATCATTTTGTGTGTATGTGTGTGAGAGAGAGAGAGGGAGTGAGAGAGGGGGAGCATATTTCTCTCTCTTCTCCGACGAATGTTTAAACTAGAAACGCCAAGATTCTCATCTTTCTACTGCAGAACCTAAATTTACCAACTTTCACTAAATACCGAAAGGCCCATACAGCATTAACTAAACGCCTAGAACGTCCTCATCCAATTTCGACAGTCTAATTTCATCATATTAACCGTTCATAATTACCAAACAGGTTCTTTGAAAGTAATAAGCTTCATGTGGCCCGATTCAGTATAGGATGACGAAGTCATAGCCAAAAAATACAGATAATTAAAATATGAAATTACGGTGAAATTATAACAGATACTTTTCACAGAAATGTTATTAATTTTTCATGCAGCAAATTATTGAGTGTGACGATATATTTCGTTATGGCTGGTTAGATATTAGCACGAGAATAATGAATTCGGCGATGTTAACGATGTGACAGCCAGTGCTGGATCTGACCTATTTGTCTATTATAGTAGTGATAGTGATATTGAAGTGGAAGTTAGTGGTCGTCATCGTTGTCGTCGATTAGAGAAGTAGACCGAAGATCGGTTTCTGATCGACGACAGCGAAGCCACTGTTCTTGCAACACATCACAATTTTCTACTGAGTGTGCGTGTGTGTCTCTCTCTCACACACAGCGAGAGAAATGGTTGTCAGCCTGTTTGCACACTCGAGCAGTAGTTATCTACTATATAACATTATCTGCACACACTCACACATATATTCAACACCGAAGCCAGGATTATCCAAGCAGATTATCTCGCCTAAGGCAAGGGTCAAAGAAAGCTAACTGGTGTCGATCATGAAATCTGGAAGTGCGAACCGAGGCTGTTGAGAAGAAGAAGAAGCGGGTTGATGATAGCAGTGATGTCTTGGAACTAAGAATGGTGATGGTGACTGAGATTACATCACACATAGTGCTGCTGTTGCTTTATAGTAGTAGTGTAAGCAGCATTTTGTACAGTGAATGTGTGTGTGTTTTATGTGTGCTGCACTTCATTGATCATATATATAATTACCATGATGAGTAATCAGTCATAAATTTATATTTCACTTTTATTTGTAGATGAAATGATTATTCTTAAAGTAGAGCCGGATTAACATTTTATAGGTCCCTAGCCTACAAAGTACTACGAGACCCACTTCAGTAACTTCTCGATATCTCTGGGGGCCCTCCAGTTAGCAGAGAAACCTGGGCAGCAACCCCTAAAACCGATGCTTTTATCTGGCACTGCCCCTGAGTACGATCGCACGAGCGTCCCTGTACAGCAGGGAAGGTATCCCTCAGGCAGTGTATTGAGTCCAATGTACTTCGATAATTTTTGTAATCTTCCAATTGTACCGCATTTGTTTTATTCACAACGACAGAAAAACGAACGATTTCAGAACAGAAATGGCCACCGAGGAAAACCAAACCGTGCCGGTCTCGAAATGCCCAAGTGGCTGGCAGAAACCGCCGGTCAAATACTCCGATCGTGACACCGGCAAATATGCATTTCTAGAGAGGGGCTGTTTAACAGTAGCAGCTGTCTATGCAGTTTAGCCTGGCTGACCTTTTCCATCCGCTTGGTCCTTTCACCTCTATTTAATAACTACGAGAATAGGAGGAGGGAATATTTAATGACCAAGTACTGCAAATATATATTATTAATGTGTGTGTGTATGATAAACGTTAGTGAAACAGTTCGCTGATGCGAACACACAAATCTCTAACAGTTAAGATCTCTACCTCCGGGTCATGCATACTGCATGACATTCTTAATAATGGAGAGAAGATATAATATTTCAAACAAGATAGTAAAATACACTTTATTAGCTAACGAAATTGCTAATGTATAAAGTGGGAAATGGAGAGGCATCACAAGTGAAGCGACGGAGAAGATATAATACGAAGGGGATGTCAGCGAGTATACAATGCAACCACTGTAAATCGGTGGCATCGTGACTTTTACAACCACTACAGACACAGGGAGGGCGGCCACATAGAGACAGTGCCGTTTGGATTGTCTCCGAAAAATATTCTCATAAACTAAAAGTAGATTGAAAGAGACATGGGTCACGACGTGACCAGGATATAGCAACAAAGTGAAATAAATGTGCGTAAATTCACTTCACACACATCAACTATACATACATACATACATACATACATATCTCTCTTTCTTTCTCCCTCTATATATTATATTTATAGAAAACAGGCAATCACCTGCGGAAATTCGAAGTCACTGTCAATAAATTGTACATCTATAACATCATGTGGTAGGTGTGCATGTGTGATTGCCGCAAAAGGTCAATTAAGAAGGAACTATTACTAAATCGGGAGGTTTAAAATATACTGTACACTTAATTACAATTTGACCCTTTCTGTGTTACTAACCTAACGCAAATAACTAACGCACTCTCTCTCCCACGCACACACACACATATATATATATATAGAGAGAGAGAGCACACACGCACATTCCCAGATACATCGGATAGTTTAGTTATCAAACGGTGACAGAGAGAGGGGGGGCTTTTTTTTTTTTTGGAGAGGAAATAAATTCGGAGATGGACCTTTGGAAAAAAAAAGGTCCCAAAACCGGTAGACAGTGTCCATTAAGAAGAGTGTAGGGTCCACTTACCTGTAAGTGGATGGGGACTTTCTTCACAGGCGTCCTACTGGTCATTTTGACGGAGTGTCGTCTCTATGTATTCCAAATGACTTAAACAATCAGACAGACAGACAGACTGCTGCTGCTGCTGTTTCTTGTACTTCTACTGCTGCTACTAGAGAGGGGGGGGAGAAGAGGAGAGAGAGAGAGAGAGCAAGAGAAGGGGAGGAGAACTGCTAGATAGCGATAGGCGCACAAAGGAGACGGAGAAGAGGGAAGGGAAAGAAGGAGGCGGGAAGGAGGGGAGAGTGGAGGGACATTGAATAGGCGAAGAAACAGAAGCAGGGTGGTGTGTGGCAGTTGTGAAGGGGAGATGAGAGTGGGCATGAGGGTGTTATTGTAGTGATGATGATGGTGGTGGTGGTAGTGAAATATGCGGTGTAGGACTCGGTGCGTGCGTCAGTGTATAGAGTAGAAACAAGAGCTATGCTTGAGTGTGTAAGCAGGCACTGGGCTGATATATCTGCTATATAAGTGGTAGCAGTTATAATAAGAATGAAAATGGTGCACACGTTTCATTCGGCGTGTAGTACCACTGTAAGGTATGTCAAAAAAGAGAGTTTGAATACGGCATGCAAGCAGAACCATCTCTCCTGACATTAATTCGACTTCGCCTTTTCCTCAGTTCAAAATTAATGTTATTCACACTCTGAGGATTATAGCATATCTATCTGAATAGACATACCTTCGATTTCCATAAGCGTAACACTTCTGTCATAATAACTGACCGTAGTCAGAAACCAACCACTTCTTTGGTTCATCAAAAGGTGTTAACCTTTACACTGCCATTCGAATAGTTTGTTTCCAGGTTTCTCCCTTTCTCTTATTCTGTATACATACGTTTGATAAGTGTGAACGCACGAAACCCTCGGACCTTGTGTCACTGTTGCTTCAGATAAATATTAATAAATATAGACTCATATTTTGAGCTCTATTTTTCCTGTTTGCATCACCATATCTATCTATCTATCTATCGATCGATCGATCATGTGTAGCTCGATTTGATTTTTGAGTGTATACGTATTGTTTTAAAGTGCACATTAAAAAAGTCGTTAAGCTCTCACAAATCGCTTTGCACAAAACTATTTTCGCTATAATTCTAAGTATTTATTCCTATATACCTTAGGCGCGTGCGCGTGCGAAGTGAATTCCCCCCACCTCCGATTATTGCATTACAACAGCTGTTGCTATTACAAGCACCGCCGCCACCACTACCACCCTCAATGCGAGGAACCAACGAAGGGTGGGGGTGGGTCACTCTTTGCCTGCGCTGACAATTTTATTTACACCTTCATGGAAATATTAAATCGATTCTGCCAGGATGAGAGGCTCCGCTGATCTCGGCAGGACTCTTTTTTTTTTTTCTAATTTTTTTTACTCAAAGCACAAAGAAGAGTAACTAAACAACCACAAGGCATTTTTGAGAAGCTTTGCCGATATATAAGAACTTGTTGGATAATCCTTTCTATTATAGGCACAAGGCCTGAAATTTGGGGAAGGAGGATAATCGATTACATCATGTTGGATAATGTGATCTGAAAACAGACAGGATGGTCACGGCTGAAACGTCTTTCATCTGTTCGATCAGGACAACAACCACTATTAATGCTACCGTCATTGTTGCCGCTAACACATCGCACACCCCCACCAGTAGTAGTAGTAGTAGTAGTAGTAGTACACCACCGTCGCTGTTACAATGACTACCACTGCGCTCAATTACCCTCACAGTCAAAAAGACGAGGGTGGCTGCACTGTCGATTATTCTCTTCTACCAATGTGTTTATTCCATTGTTAGGGATCTCGACGATTCCTTTACAGATCAATGAGTCAGCTACGAAAAACATTCGTGATCAATAAGCTTGTTGAAAAAATTATTATTGATGTTCCTATTCACCTGTCGCTTCGTCACTGACAAACATCATCGGCGTTCAACAAACAGCTCAGTTGAGACAACCTTAAAGACTTTTGGGGCCATCAGCGTTCAACAGATTAGTTAAGACAGCATTGAAAACGTTTGGAGAGAGCCTTACGGACGTTTTGGCTCACCAATAACTTCATAAGTCACCAGTGATCAATAGATCGGCTGTGAGACCTCCAGACGTTTCTGTCACCGGCATTCAACAGATCAGTCGAGACAGCCTTACAGACGTTTTGAACCACCAATAATTTCATGGATTATGTAATCAGTAACTAAACGATCGATTGAGACAGCCTTGCAGGCTTTTTATGCCACCAATAACGCTTTTGACCAATAAGTAATCAACAATCAACAACCTTATCGGCAATTTGGGGATTCAAGAGACTCATACAACGACAATGGGTGCCGCCTTATAACGATTCAACAAAATTAAATATACCACAAAATATTACTGCCGACAGGTTGATCGCTATGACAACACTCCTTGCACCCAAGTCATTTCATCGATATCATGTCGAAGGTCAATACAACATTTTGACTCTAGCATTGTTTCAAATTTTGGCATAATGCCTACAGTTCCCGGGGTGGGGGCAAGTCGATTACATCGATCCCGGCGGAATTTGAACTTAGAAAGTCAAGACAGACGAAATACCACTTAGCATTTTGATCATAATATTACCAGATATATTCGCACAGAATAAAGGTTGAAAATGTCTTTGAAATCTAGGCAATGAAAAGATGCATCTGTTACTTCTAACCTCTCTTCGTTGCGGTACCCGTATAAAATATTCCAGCGTCACTCCGTCCCCAACCAGGAGGCAGCACTTCTCCGCTTTGAGAAGCGCTGGGATAATATAACCTCCGATAGATGAACTGGAATCAGTTGGAGTGCGTGCATTGACCAGTGGATCAAACTGGACTGAAGTGATTAAAGTGTAGGGTGGTCAGAAGTGCAGAGGAATTTAGTAATTTCCCTCGTAGGGAAGAATCGCAAGATGGATTCTTCAAGACGAGCCAACGCCAACCGACAGGGAATCTAAGAGTAAACCAACAGCGAGTTGGCTGGATTAATATCCATCGTTTCAGTTAGTCATACTTGGGAATCCAGCAGGAAAGTGATAGGACCTAATGGAGGAGGTCCCTGAGAATTCTACCCCAACGACCATCCAAGACACAGTGGCCAGCAAAAATGAATCGATGGAACTATACTGAATAATTTCATTTGACAGTCGAGTAGTTTGACCCCCGTCTCACTTGCAATGTCTTCTTGTCTTCCTAATCAGGCGGCAGAAGACCAAAGGTGTTTTTATCTTGTAATATACGATCTCTATTGATCGGCCCTTTTTTTTTTCTCCACGAACCCTTTTGATCGAAATGCTACCCCACCCTTTTTTTCCTTCCCCAAAAGAAAAGTTCTTCTTTGTGTTTTGTTCCCTCTGTGTTCGGCCCTGTGTGGCCAATAAAGAAACATATCTTAATGGAACTTAAAAGATGGTTAATGAATGGAGTGGGAAAGGGTGAAACACCTACGATACCGTCAGGAATATGGCGAAAACGAATCCCTTTAGTCACTCAGATCAGTAATAAAAGTGATTTCAAAGTTTGGCACAGGGTGTCAGTTTCAAGGGCAAGGGTTAGTCGGTTACATCGAACCCAGTGCTTAACTGGTACTTATTTTATCGACCCCAAAAGGATAAAAAGCAAAGATGCCCTCGGCGACATTTGAACTCAGGACGTAAAGAGCCGGAAGAAATGATGCAGAACATTTTGTCCGACGCGCTAATAATTCTGCCAGCTCAGCACCTTTGATAATTTTTTCCTTCTTTCTAAATTTGGCACAAGGTCAGAAATTTTTAGGAGAGGAAGCAAGTCGATTACATCGGCTCTAATGAGTTATCGACCTCGAAAGAACAAAAGGCAAAGCCGATCGCGGCGGTATCTGAAATTGGAACGTAAAGCCGGACAAAATGCCGCAAAACATTCTATCCGGCATGCTAACGCTTTTGCCAGCTCGCCGCCTTAATTATGGATCGTGCGTGTGTGTGTGTGTGTTTATTTATTTAGTAGCATGTTTATGAGTTCTACGTTGGTTTATGCTGATTCGTTCCATTGTTGTGTCTTCTGACTGATACAGGCAGCGTTACAATGTCTAATAATCCACGTTTATCATACGACTGTTTGTATTTCTTTGTATTTGTTTATTCTTGAAGACATGTCATGAATGTGTGTGTGTGTGAGAGAGAGAGAGAGAGAAAGAGAGGTTGGAGAGAAAGAGAGAAAAAGAAGTTGGGAAGAGAAGAGGTTGGAGGAAAAGAGAGAGAGAGAGAGAGAGAGCAAGCTGTGCATCCAATTAGCTTTTATTTAAGCCACCATGTTGTATTGCAAGACTTTGCCGGCCGGCGAAGACAGCAGAATGAGTAATATATTGATTTTTCACCTTTTTTCCCCCCACCATACTTCTTCCTTTTCCTTTTCTTTTTTGCCACTGCATATAATACATATGTATTTATACTCACATATGTGTGCATGCGTGCGTGTGAACTTTCCGTCAATAATGGTTTATAATACAGACGTTACACATCATGAAGTATATAAAGGATTTGTAAAGGGTCAGCCAAAACAGGTGGAGACCCTTCTCTCTCTCTCT
>NC_069004.1:1116647-1117974 GCF_001194135.2 Octopus bimaculoides
GACGGACTCTCCCCCCCCCACCCCCATATTGATCCAAAGAACCCTTCTCTCTCACACACACACACACACACACAATTGAGCCTTTTTTTTTACCAGCTCCTCCCCACCAAAAAACAAAAGTAAAAAGGTGGGGGTGGATGCAAAGTTGTGACATTCATACATTTCTTTCGGCATCGACATAAATACTTAAGGGAATCGACATGGCCCCAACCAAAAACTGAGACCGCATTGCAAATTCGGTCCGTATTAGCTTTATTTTTTTCTTTTCCCCTTCTCACTTGCTCCTCACCATTAGTCTATAATGTATTTAATTTCCATTTGAATTCTTCCATTTCGATATCACCAGTACATGTCTAATATATCGTTAAACTGGGAGTTATTCAGCCAAGAATCAGATTCTCATTAACATAAAATTAAACAGCATTATTTAAGGAATTGAGTTAAGAAAAAATTAAATGCAAACGAAATAAGGAACACACGGGTTATTATTTTGAGATTTATAACATTGAAGAATGTAGATTCGTTTAGTTTAATTGCAAACAAGGTAGATTAGTTTAATGACAATAATTACTTTGCTTAATTAAAGGTTAAATTTCATAAAATGGTCCATATAATTTATTCCTCGAGCGGTTTGGAAGCAGCAGCGGTAGTTAATGTAATAATGGTGGTGGTAATAGTAAGGGTAGTAATATTATTAGTTGTAGTAAGTAGTAGTAGTAGTAATTTTCAGACGACCGGTGGTGCTGGTGGTAATAGCAGTTAGAAACGAAAGTAGTAGTAATAGTAGTAGCCAAAATTCGGTGAAGAAATACTCATAGTACCACTACTAGAAGTACTAATAGTAAAAAAAGAAAAAAAAATTGCTGCTACTACTACTACTACTATTTATAATTAAGATATCGAGACATAAATTCACAGCAGTTGATCGATTAAAAAAAAAAATGGCATCAAGTCTTCGCGAGTATTATCTCTCAACACCCACCTGCACACACGCAAAGTAGGTGTGGCTTAGAGAGAGAAGCGGTTGTAGTAGTGTAAGTAGTATAAACAGAGCTGACGGGGCCCCATAAAACGAATAGCGTAGAAGCAAGTGAGAGCGATTTTCACTGTGTAAGATTTTTCCTCTTGTGAGAAGGAACTTCGTCATTTACATAATGTATTCATGTATTACACACGGACATACGCGCGCGAGACACACATCTGCCTCGGTTTGAACGGATCTGGGTTTATTCAATGAAAAAGAGAAGCAGAACGAGAGAGAGAGAGAGAGAGCTATTCGAAGTGAGTCAGTCAGCCGTACCTTTACCACCACCACCACCACCACCAC
>NC_069004.1:1118264-1121041 GCF_001194135.2 Octopus bimaculoides
ATTTGGGAAAATGTTGCATAGAAAAACGGGTGGGAGAAGATTTTTTTTATTCAATCTTGTTTTTATCATCTTCCGCTGTGTTAAACCAACAAAACCGCTCTCTCGCGCGTGCGCACCGTGTATTTGATAGGTATGCCATCTCCTATACCCGCCCACTACACATACTGACACATACATACACACATACCCGCTATATACACGAGCCAGCGTGGGAGCCTTATTGCGGCCGTCCAACCTGCTAGAAACAGCAGTTCTATCTCATTCACACGCACTCTTCTCTCTTAAAAGTGGAAGGGTACATTGGCTAATGTTATCCTAGGTACACTAGGTGTATATAGGATGTGGCTGCGACTTGAAAACCTTCGACGAAGGATCTGCTGATTTAGTGCCACCCCGAGGCTCAACAACACAAATTTACACTCTTGGACACATGCTAGCAGATCGAATCAAACCCTCACAAGCAGTTTTCCTTATATTTAAACCTCTTTAGTCTCCAAATGATTCTGAAGAAAAATGTTTCTGTTCTGAGAGAGATGTATAAGTATCGCGCTGAGAATAATGCAAGAAAGGGCATAATTTGTTTAAAACTGACAAAGGCCTTCAAATTGTACAAGTAACTCCCTCTACAACCCCACCTTTTTTTTTTACCCTTGGATTCCCATTTTACTCTACTGGACTTTCATAGTCATTTGATGTGTGTAAAAAACATTCTGGGCCAGGAGATGTGATTTGCTGTACTTGATAAAGAGGCGTCAAGCTAATTAGAATCGCTGTTTTCCACACACACAGGCTTCTCCTTTCAGGTGCCGGTGCCACTTAAAAAAGCATTCATGCCAGTGCTGTGTTAACACACCTGTGCCGGTTCTGCGTTAATGTACCTGTGCCCGTGGCATGTAAAAAGCATCCAGCACATTCTATAAAGTGGTGGGCGTAAGGAAGGGCATTCAGCCATAGGGACCATACCAACAGCAAGCAGACAGCAGAGCTTGGGGCAGGCCTCAAGCTCACCGGCTTCTCTCAGACCATCAATGCCAGCAAGGAAGGCCCGACATTAATTGATGACTGACTTTGACGATGATGGTGTGTTACAACGAGCTTCAATGTTTTGTCATTGCTGTAATTGAGTATTTAGAAAAATAAACAGATATATGTAGCAAGATTCCAACATCATTAGTTTGGCTGGATACAAATACATCTGATGTATTATAATGAGATGTTAAATATTCTGTTTTACTTCAATTACCTCACAATACAGAATTGCATAAACACTTTGTTCTATATAAAAACAAATTAAAACCTTCACTAGCATGTGACCTTAAAAGCCCCCAGTGTTGTTTGGCACTATTTAGATGAATTTTCTCATCATTTTATATATTTGTATACACACACCCACACACATGTACATCTTATATATACATACATAAACATGTATATCTTACATATACATATATATATACACACACACACACACACATGTATATCTACATATACATGTCCTATTTATGTATACTTTATATATCTTACATATATACTATATATATCTTACATGTGTATGTGTGTGTATATATATATATATATATGCATGCATACCACAGCAGTAACCTAGTTTTATAACAGACACAAAATGAAAAATGGAAGTCAGATGTCTACGCAAAGACTGAAAACAAATTTTGGGTGGGTGTAGTCACATATGGAAGCAGGAAAAGCCATCTACTTAGATTTTACAACCTGACAGCAACAGTTGGCAGACTTGAGTGAAAACACAGAAATATAACCACAGATGTTAAATAATTTCCAGCCTTCCAAAGCTGATGCCATGCTGGGGCATTCTTTTAGATTTCAACCAACAAGAAACCAATTTAGTTTTAACCATTATGACACCGACCTGCCTGAGAACACTCCTGATTCTTTGATAAAACCTTCCTGTTTTGAAGTGACCCTTCCAACAATATTGCATGCTAATTAACATTCCGAATAACAGCTTAATAAGGATTTCAAATTTTGGCACAAGGCCAGCAATTTCGTGGGAGGGCGTAAGTCAATTGTAACTGGTAATTATTTTACCGACCCCGAAAGTCAACCTCAGCGGAATTTGAACTCAGACCCTGATGCCGAATGAGATGCTGTTGAGCATTTCATCCAGTGTGTCCAGATGTGGTTTTACATCTAGACATCATGTGACGGTTGTAAATGAGCATCATCATCATCATCATCATCCAACCAAAGTCGTTTGTTTCCTGTCTTCCATGAAAAACATGCCTGGCCACAGGAACAGGATTGGGCGGTAGAAAATCTGCCTCAAAACATTTGTCTGACCCATACAATCATGGGAAAGTGGGCATCAAATGATGACAAATGATGATGACGATGCATCTCTCTTCGAAATAGGACAAGCTTCAGTTTAAACCCATCTCCTATTTTATTAAACATGGCAATATGCCAGCCTTCCTTTCAATTCTCTCACACAACCACCCTGAAGTGGGTGGGGGTGCAGCCACCCCCTTTTCCATGAGAAACACTGCTCTAAAAGATTACATCAATACTGCTAAAAACCGTCGTCCTGTTGTAGTTAATAACTCATCCAAAAGAAAAATGGTCCATAAAATTATTGGCTTCAGATATTGATCTCGGAGTCTAGCGCTGAATTATACTGTTGTTTGACCTTTGGTCAACTCTGATCAAGCAGAATCTATGATGGAAAACATTCTCGCCATGACCATCCTGTCTGTTTAATCCAAAGGTGGTACAAATCCAGTAAAGATTCTACAAATTGTTTC
>NC_069004.1:1121483-1127653 GCF_001194135.2 Octopus bimaculoides
CCCCCCCCCCAAAAAAAAATTTAATAAATAAGCAAAAAGAGAACCTAAAAGCCATGATTACCTATCACTTCCAAGGATGCATCATCATCATCTAACTAAAAACAAAACCAATAACCACTGTGTACTTTATTTTCTTGGTGATAACACAACAGCAAACAGATATATCAGTTGGTGTGTTATCAATAAAGATATGTAATGATGTAACGGCCAGCGTTTTCATTCCTCCATGTCTATGAGAGAGAATTGCTTCCACAGCTTGGTTGGCAAATCATTGCACAGTGTCTCTCTCTCTGTTCTTCATGTCTATTTGGGGAGGCAATTCAGCTTCGTATTGGATTTTCATTTGTTTTATGTGTTTGTGGCCAAACACATTCTGAAACTGATACATTAAATGAGATCTATATGGATGTGTGTGTGTGTGTCTGTGTGTACATACATTCATGTGTATGTATACATGTATTCATGTGTGTGTGTGTGTATGTACTCTAGATGATTTTAGAAATCAATTACATTATGGCAGAATTATGATGGCCATTTAAAACAGAGATATCTATTGTTACAAATCCACCTCCATTACATTTTATTTCATACTGCATCAACAGATGCAGTAGAAATTGTGTATGTGATGAGGTTTAAGGACATATAACTTAATATCATTATATATAATGTATAATCCTATGACAAGCCAATTGGCAAGCCTCTACGTACTTGACCTTCCAGAAGTAGCAACCACATCTCATTATACACAAGTGCAGTACAGCTTAACCATTGTTTGTGAGCAAGTATGGCTTGGCTAACATGTTACCGTGCTTTGGCTAATTGTTTCATGTGCCTGTGTAGCAGAGAGAAGACACTGGTACCCTCTTATCCCAGGGTATTAGTGTTGTAACCTGTCCATTCCATGATGTTGTCAGACCAAGATTTTCTCTTTCATTCTCCCTCAACTGTTTAGGGGGAGAGAGAGAATATGTTGGTTTTCGGCAGCAGCATCCTCAGGAATGGACGGATATACTGGTTCTCCCCTGACCCTCACTTTTGGCTCTGAGACCATTCTCAGCCACACCTTGGTAACTGCTTCTGCTGGCAAAGCTAAACTCAACGAGGGACTGAATGCTTGGAGAGGATACGGACAGCACCAAGTATTTGCAAGGCTCACTGAAATGCCATAATAGACGCACAGTCAAGAAGTAATACAAACGTAAACATCTGTGTCTGTGTGGGCTTCTGCAAAGTTCCTGTCAACCAAATTCACTCACAAGGCATTGGTTAGTTCAGAGCAAAGGTAGAAGACACTTGCCCAGGCTGTTGTACAGTGGGACTGAACCAGACATTACATGGTTGTGAAGTGGAATTCTTAACCACAAAACCATATCTAGAAACCTTCTTTCTTTCATATTTGACAGCCTAAAACTATAATCCTGTATTTCTTAACAATAACCTGACAGTTGACTAAGGTGGGAACTGAAGTTCACACAATAAAATCAGGTGATTTTTGGCTAATGAAAGTAAAGACATTGTGTCGTTGCATAGCAAACTCTATACCATGGGTTGGCCAAGACTGGTCTGCAGCAGATATTAATCAGTGAGTTTAACCTGTGGATTTCTCTCAACACATAGGTCTCGGATCAAATCCCTTGCCAGACAAATACATCTCTGAAATTTCTCTTAAATGTTTCTTTAGTTCTCTTCAGGTTACAAGTCCATCCAGGATTATTCATCATCAACACAATATGATCAAGTTCATTAAATTTTCATTAATTAAAGTGATGATGTACAGAACTCACCTTCATTCACCTGATACTGATACCCTAATTTTTTTGTTGGTACCAGATTTGGGTATTGTCAGGTGATTCACTTAAGTTTTTTTCTCTCTTAAAAAATTTTTTTTTATTATTACACTAGAGTCAATAAAATAGGTATAAACATTACCCCAGGGAAAACAGATGATAAGGAGAGAGAGAGAGGCACACACACACACACACTTGGGTGTAGGGTAGGCGAGTGCGGGGGCCTTATATCAGTATGAACTGGTTGGGAAAGATAAGCAAAAATTGGGATATCTTAGCAAACAATGATAAGAAGTTGTTGTTGTTGTTTAACCCCGGGTCAGCCCTGACTGAGCAAACTTATCAAAAGTATTCTTGCTACGATCATCTTATTTATTTAAGATAGTAGAATATAGCTTGAGGGAAATTTGGTTGCTATTTCTAGTAGGTTGATTGATAAGATAGAAGTTGCGTCATTGGTTTGCATGATAAAGGGGAGAGATTATTTGGTGCCGGGACGTTTGCAGGGGAAGACAATGAAAGACGCTTACTTTAAACTCAAACTGGAAACATTAAGATTTAGAAGTTGCATTATAGGTACAGGTATGGCCGTGTGGTTAAGAAATTGGCTTCACAACCACACAGTTCCAGGTTCTATCCCACTCTGGTGTTGGGTTGACCAATACCTTGGGAGTGGAATTTAGTAGAAAGAAACTATGTACATAAATAAGTACATTTGGTTTACAAATAGAAGGAAGAGAACTCAATACATAAAACAGAGTATAGATTTGATAGTTTTTATTTATTAGCTGAGAATACCATAGGGGTTACTCAAGGGCATAAAGACAGCAGGAAAGTTTTAAAGTGATTGCACAGTAACATGAAATGAAGGGTTTTGCTCAAGAACATAATGCATTGCCCAATCCAGGAATGGAAACCACAATCTTATGGTTATGAGTGCAAGAACCCTAACCACAGTGTGTGGCCAATTTACAGAGTTGTCAGAGCAACAGATGGATTATAATGCGAAAAATCAGTATTTCAGGAGTGACAGGTGAGGGTGTTTTTATTAATGGAAGGTCTACAGTTTGTTAATCTCTATTCCAACTTCAGGGTTTTATTTGTGTTCAACAGTTCCAAGTAACATTCCAGTTATTCTGGTCTGAGGAAGACAGACAAACATTATATTTAATAGTTGGATAAATTTCAACATTTATAAACTCTAAATTTTCTCTTCATATGCATCAGTGTGCAAACAGTTATATTCTACAGTTGGATAAAACTCTCTGAATACGAATGTTGGAAAAGCAAGAAATAAAATTTTCATTTCTGTATTAAAAATAACTTTCAGTAACTTTTTTCAGTTTTAACATAGTTTTGTCTATATATATACATCATCATTCATATATATATATATATACATATATATCATCATATATATATATGTTTTCTTGCATTTTTGTTGTCTGAAGATGAAAGTGTCCAACAAAGAACAGGAAGAGCTTGTTTAATAAGCAGCAACCGGTTGTATTTTACTGTTCTGAGCATCCAGCGATTAACTATAAAATAATTTCACACAATAATGAATGATTCTGCTCCACAAGGGATGTTGTCAGTGAAGTGACAAATTTTCAACCATTAACTTTGGCATTTAGTCACTTATTTTCTCTGGGTTTAAGCTGCTGTACCAATTTGACTGGTTTAAACAAATTTATCATAGACAGTTCAACAGGACATTGTACTTTCACAGTTTTCTTGTGAAAGAAAAAGCATGAATGGTTTTTTAAAAAGAAATCAACTTAATAATGGCACACAAACTCATTGTTTAATTTGGAAATCTCATCTAGAAATTTATATTTAATCTCCTTCATTGCAGGGTTCATTGAAATGGCATTTATTTTGTGAATAACTTCTGAACTATATTTAGACACAGAAGGGGGTAGATAGTAGCCGTGACCTTTACACATACACAGATACACACACCGAAACTGAGGTCAATAAGGTTTGTGTTTAATTTAAAATTCTGGGCGTTGATGCCCATAGGGAAAATGTTGGCAGGAAGGGAATTCCAAATGGCTGTGTTTTTGAGAAGGAAAATCTGGCAAAGCGTTTAAGAGTGAGACAAATTGGAAATGATAAGTTCAGAGAAGCAGAAAGCCATTCTGATGTGAATCATTCATCGGTTTCGACGATGAGCATTCAGCTGTTCTGCCAACCGAATTCCTATTTGTTGAAATCTGTGTATAAGTGGCTGAGTATTCCAAAGACACACAATGTGTACCCTTAACTGAATTTTCACACTAGATTGTAGTTTGGCAAGTGTGACAGGGTTGGACTTTTGAACTTTAGGAGAAGGGAGGGTAAGAGTGGGAGCATATATATGTGTGTGTGTGTGTGTGCGCGTATATATATATATATATAAATATATATATATATATATATATATGTATATATATATATATATATATATATATATATGAGGGCACATAGCTTACTGGTTGGGGTGTGGCTCTCACAATTGCTAGATTGTGATTCAATTCGATGACCAGGTAGGGCACTGTGTTCTTGAGCAAAACACTTCATCTCGCATTGCTCTGCAATCACTTTGACACCGGACACATGTCACACCTGTGTGCACCTGTTCAGACAATTTGGTGGAGAGAGAGTGAGCTAATATGCGGCACAAAACATTTGATAAACAAATCCTTTGTGCAGATCATTCAACAAAAATTGAATACTCATATGTCATCTTTGATGGGAGAGTCCCTCATGTGTGTGTGTGTGTGTGTGTGTAATACTGCTGACATATATAAGATGCTGATGCCACTATTTATATATATATAAATGTATGATATTATACTTTATCTAAAAAGTAGTCCAATCTCTCTTCACCATCTTGAAAAAGAAGGGCACATTTGATACTGTAGTCCTACATACACAATTCTTAAAATAAAAAAAATAAAAAAATGAAAACAAAAAAGGAATAGTCGCAGCAAATGCTGTGACTGTCTGCAGGAGTCCTACTTACAGAACTATCTGGGTTAAAGAGGAAGATCTTGAAAAGTGAGTGTAGGCTGATCTGATGTTTTGGCAATGATCAGAGGGAAGATGTGAGAGAGCAGCAACAGGTGGAAGATGTGTGAAAGCAGCTTCTGCACTTTTGGTGTTTATCTTGCAAGTGTTGCAATGGGTCAGTTGCTTCCTCCAGATGTTGGGAGTAGTGTCCTTCACCTCTAAGACTGTTCTGGAGTTGTGTGTGTTCGTATTCAAAATGACCATTGGCACACACACACACATGCTTCATTAAATAAAATGTCACAACAGCAATGAAATTAGACTTGAAAACCAGTTGGTAAATAAATGATGCCCCAAATCTGTACCTCATCTTCTCAACACACACACACACACACACACACACACACACACACACACACACACACACTAATCACACAAGAATACAAAATGACTTTTCTAAAATGTCCTAAATGGTACTTGTTATGCAAAGAAACCAAAGAGGAGTTCGCTGACATTTCAACGTTTTACAAACCCTGAACTTAGTTACCATAATAAGCACACAGTGAACTTGGTTTATTACATGCACAAATTTTATACAAGATATAATAATTTCAATCACATTTCAAGAGGTGGCACCAAAAATGCAATTCTAGCAGCTCCATATTGAAATAGCTAAACTAACGGAAACCTGGAACTCTAATACTGTATAATCAAACATGAAATAGAATGAGCCAAAATGAAGGAATCTCTAAATGGTCATTCTACTTATTAGCTAGAAATAGCAGCTCAAACCTTCTTCAAATCATACCATACCATCTTAAAGGACAAACTGAAAAGCCACTGGTTATAAGTCTGCTTTGTCCAAGGTAAACTGTGGTTTAGCAAGAACACTTTATAATGTGTCCAAACCACAGTATAATATATATATATATATTTCTTTCTTTTTATTCAACATGTCTCCCGACCTTTTCACTTTATTGCTATCAATAATACTAGTGTAGCCAGTTGTTATATGCCAGATCAAAATACAAATTAGTTTTTAACTGTTTTTATTTCTGCATAGATTATATACAACAAACCAGAGACAGGAAATTCTGACAAACAATGTCTGTGTACACAATATTTTTAGTGATTGTTGTAAATAAATATCCGTCAGTTCTAATATTCTGCCCAAAAACATGTTTGGCCATGGAGAAAGATTACCTTGCTGGGAAACAGATAAGCGTTTGGCGACAGGAAGGGCCATTCAGCCCAAGAAAATCAATATATTCCGCCTGACTCATGCAAGTAGGGAAAGCACACATACATCATCACGTACACTTGCAGTTATATACATAATCTGTCTCTCTCTCTCTCTCTCTCTCTCTCTCTCTCTCTCTCTCTCTCTCT
>NC_069004.1:1127842-1128657 GCF_001194135.2 Octopus bimaculoides
AGCACTTGTCGGGGGCCCGGATCGGGGGTGACGAACACAAGGGCTGCTCCGGGTAGAACACACTCTAGCCACGCCATTGCCCTTGGATTGGTGAGAAGCAAAATCGATCCTGGCTTCCGGCGTTGTACCCTTTGTACTAATGTCAAATATAACAACAGCTACGATCTGCTAGAAATAGCAGCCAAATCTCCCTCGCATTACCGACACACAACCTTAATCGAACGAGAAAGTACATCTCGAATTAGACAAGTTCTAGATGTTTAAAAACAGGGAAAAAAATAGATATAAATAGAAAGAACAGATGACCATGATTGAATTGAGTTCGATTAGAGGTTTGCTCGATCCGAACAACGAAACAATTGTCCTTGGTTAGCATTAGTAAACGATTAATGCTTACAATAGATTCACAATCCGATTTTGATTGATAACAACAAAGAAATACTCTGAAGGTAAGAAAATCACGAGGGAAAAACTATTTAAACCAAGGGCGAAGAGGAATGTTTATTTCCGAAGCCGGTAACGTAATGAAAGATAACCTAATTAAGAAGCTTCAAGGAAGGGGAGTTACCTCCCACTAGTTACCTTATAGTTTTTATAGGAAAAATAGGAAAATTATGTTTTATGTGCTTGTGTGGGTCTATGTGTACAGATACACGTGTAAGTCACTATATATATTTAACATGCACATACATGTGTGTACACATACGCGCGCGTGTATATTTATATATATGTATTGCAGTATCTATCAAGCAATACGAACTATCATATATATATATATATATATATATATATATATATATATAATTGTTCTTATA
>NC_069004.1:1128831-1137404 GCF_001194135.2 Octopus bimaculoides
CACACACACACACACACACACACACACACACACACACACACACACACAAGGTCAACGGGTGAGATCGAGAGATGCTCAATATAGAAAAACATGTAGCAGTGCAAACATGAACTTAAACTCCAGAATCTTTATCAAGGACTAGGCCCATGGGGGTTAAGAGTGACTATAAAAGAGAAATCCAGATGAGTTGATAGGGAGATAGGGATGCAGATAAACATCTTTTACACTCTATGGAACACTAAATTTATTTGTCAATATATATTAAATATCTCTATGCTTGTACGTAGAGGTTTATCTTCTGAATATGTTTAGCCTCTCACACCTACCCTGCAATGTCCTTCAAAAACTTGCCACTTACATTATTAAAATCTTGAAGCTATGAGATCATGCATGTTTAATTCAAAACAATGTTAATAAACAAGCATTGCATTGAACTGAGCAACCCGAATGCCATGAGCAACCCAAATGCTAAAGGGCTTAATTCTAAGAAACTAACAGGAAATTGGTGTTCTCAAGATTTATGGCAAAAGAGTAAGGCAGAACATTTTGATAAAAGAGTTTTGGCACAATCTAATCAGTCATTGTCACTACTTCTTTTACAGCATCTGATGGGTGTGTGTGTATTCAAGATAGTGTCATTGATATGATGTCAGCTAAAAAATATAAAGTTAGTTGGTTCAATCTTGTTTTAATGCTGAAATTTGAAACCTTGACAAATGTCTTTTGTACATGATAGCAACTTGATAGCAAGAGATATCATGAAATATATCATATAAAAATGCCAGCAAATGACTGATTAGAACCCGAGATCTTTATCTCAATGTTAGTAACATGTCATTCTATCTGATGGCTAGAATTGATATATCTGTGATGGGTGTTGGCTGAAGGTAGCAAATTACAGGTAGTAAGTTACACGCCTTAATAATTGCTTCCCAACCATGGGGTCTCCAATTTAGTCTCATCGTGTGGGCAATTGCATTCTGCTACAGCCCTGGAGGGTAACTTTCTAGGTGCAATCCCCTGGTCATTTGTGACTGGAAGAGGTCTTCACCCTTTAAATATATATATTTATTTCTTTATTGACCACAGGGGGCTAAACAAGGATAGAAAAAGGGATTACGTCGATTACATCGAACCCAGTACGTAACTGGTACTTATTTAATTGACTCTGAAAGGATGAAAGGCAAAGTTGACCTTGGCGGAATTTGAACTCAGAATGTAACAACAGACGAAACACCGCTAAGCATTTCACCCGGCAGGCTAACGATTCTGCCAGCTCGCTGCCTTATCTGATGTATATATATATATATATATATATAATGGATAATAAAACGAATGGTTTATACCTGGTAGCTTACTGGTAAAGCATGGTCACTTTCACAGTGTTTATTATGTACCTGGTTAATTGTAGTGATTTATAAAAACTCTTGTGTCTTCCATCTTCTGTCTCTCATTAACCAGACAGACACACACACACACACACACACACATTCATGTGCATGCATACACATATATAAAAATCACCATCCTTCATGCTAGCATGGGTTGGATAGTCCGACAGGATCCAGCGGGTTTGAGGACTGCATCATCTTCTGATATATGTATATGTCTGTGTGTGTATGTATATATATATATATAGACCATCCTCGTCGTTTTCACACACACCCTAGAGTCTATCGACATAGATACATATGCAGACGAGCGTGTGTAGACTTATACATATGTGTGTGTGTGTATGTGTTATATCTATCTATCTATGTATATATATGTAAATTATTGTCTGTGTAAATGCGTGTGCGCCTTCCTGTGTGGACGGGTGAGTGGCTGTGTGCGTGCGTGTGTGACATAATGAAGAGAGACTAACAATTACGTTCAGATCAAAGAGTTGTCTCCCCTCCCCTACACCTTGCTTAATCTTAAACCCAGAACGTTATCAAGGTCTTCTCTTATCACCTACACGAATCTCATTAACGAGTCCAGGCGCAGAATGACTTAATTGTCTCGTTAGCTGACCTTATACTAAGGAACATGTGCCTTAATTAAAAACCTCGCAGTATATAGATGTAATAAACAACTTCATAGTTCGTATACAGCTACTTAGAATGTTTCTCAAAAAGTCAGCCTCTATTTTGCCACTAGTGTGTGTGTGTATGTGTGTGTGTGTGTGTGTAGTCTTAGGTATTTGAAAGTAAAAATATAATGATTGCTCGTGTTGAAAATAGAGTCACTTGTAGTTGATCTCAACGAAAACTATTTATGACCTACAAAAAAAGTGCATTTAGGTCACACACACACACACACACAAATGTGTAAATGCATGTATGTATAACTAGTGTGTGTGTGTCTATCTGTTTGTATGTACACACGCACTGTAAAATATATCTATGATAAGTATTTATATACAAACTTATTGGATCTTTTCTCGAGTACAAGGCCATCACAAATATAATGCGACCCTTTCCCTCCACCACCACTTGTATAAGAACATTGGCAATAGATACTCTAATGTATCTTATCCTCTTATCCCTTTCTATTTTCTTTATAGTCGAATACATAACGTTGGATGTCAAAGGTATGACCATACTGTGAAGTTGCCCGGAGGCCCCAAGGATATACAAGGTGGTCTCAATATTAATCGATGCAGACTACTCTGATGATAAATCGATAATTTCGAGCCTTGTAAGAAGTTTTTCTGCCATAAATTCCTCGTATTATACATATGTCACCAAAATGTATAATTAGAATTAATTTAGGGAATACCTTTACGTGTATGTGTGTGTGTGTGTGTGCATATTTTAGCAGTAATCAAACATGCATACTAAATGTGTGTGTGTCTGTGGTTAAGAAAATCTCTGTCTGTTAGCAACGACGTGGTTTCGAGTTTCGTTCCGCTGCGTAGAAACTGGGGTTAGTGTCTTCTACTATATCCAAGGGCCAACCAAAGCCTTGTAAGAGGATTTGATGGACGGAAACTGTGTGGAAGCCCGTTGTGTATACAAACACGCACATATATATTGTATGTATGTATTTATATATATGTAAGTATCTATATATATTTATGTATGCATGTATGTATGTATGTATCTATCTATCTATTTATCTACCTATCTATATATATATAAGACACATGCACACACATATAAAGAAAAGATTATTTTCTTATCTGTTTAATATCTAAATGGGTCTATTTGATCCTATTTCTCAAGAATTTACTGTGTCTGGCTGAGTATGCATAAAGTGAAAACCGTTAATTTTCATAGAATCTATTTTAATTAAATTACTTTTCCTTTTAACTCATTAGTTTAAAGCAAATTAGAATGAAAAATATTCAGTAAGTTTTTAAATTCATAAAAAAAAACAAGTAATTAAATACATAAAACAAATTTTCCAAGAAAAATTGAAATTATTCCTTGATTAAGTGTTAACCCATTAGAGATGAGCTGATGTAAAATATTTTTGGAGATCAACCGAAGATAACGACGTGATAATTAGCATGACAAACACAAAAGGCATTTTTTCTTTATCTTGAAATATGTAAAGTAAAATACCAGAGAACAATCAGATTGCAATTCAAAATTTTGACACGTGTTTTACATAGCAATGAGTGACCCCTTTTTTTTTATGAAGGGTTTTGATGATTAACCCTTTGCCTGTTCAGTGTTTTACACAGGACATATTTCGCTGGGATTCATGCATCATATGTGATATATATTCCCAATTTTTTTTTTTTTAACCACCAGGATTACTTGAGATTTTTGAAAAGAAAGCTTTATATTACGCAGGATGCATGAAACACGGGATAACTAAAAGTCTGAAAACAAGCAAGGAGGCTTAGGACAAACTCATGAAAATGCCTTGGACAGGCAAAGAGTTCTTGCTATAATCTAGAAATCAGGAGATGGAACTAGTTATGAGGTGAAATATTTTTAGTTTTTAAATCAAAAGAAATAAAATATATAAAGTGAGATGAAATGAACAGCAAATTCTATGGACAAAGGATCCTGGCAATTATGGCAGTGGAACACAAGCTCTTGGTATGGCCTACCATGGTAGACAGATGAAAGGATAGAGGCCCAGATTCGTTTGGATTATCTCTTGCCAGAAGTAAACATGGGTTTGTGTAGAGCCAACACCCCTACCTTGAAAAATGCAAGTTATGGAATAATTGATAGCAATTCAAAGCGAAAGGGTCTGGGAGAGGAAGGCCTTTCTCAGGAAAACAGGATAGGGTGTGGCAAAATCTGAAAGGAAACGAAGGAGTAGAACTGGAGAGAAGCAGAAAAGGACGGCGCTGGGCCGAGAATGGTGGAGGAAAGTCACCGATGGGCCACGAGGAAGTTTAAGTTAGGTACTAGTTAAGGGCAAGGGGTCATAATTCTCTCTCTTTCTCTCCTTCTCTCTGTCCAAATTGGCCAAGTCATGCCATGTGAAGGACCACGGGGGATGGGATGGGGGGAGGTACCACTCACACCATTCCTTTCTCCAGAAAGGGAGAAGTATTGATGAGGAGACTGGCAACTGCTTCTTCTCAGCCAAATAATAAAATAAATAAATAAAACTGGAACCATCTAAGGTTCCAAACATGGAAAGGAAATGAAAACCAGATTTTAAATGTTAATTCCTTAAAAAAACAAGACTGTAACCCGATTTCAATTCCCAGTTGGAACTGAGCACTTCTCACCTGCAACTCTGGGAGAAGGAAAGCTGTAATCCTTGAAAGTTTTCAGTTTCACCTTCTCAATAAACTGAAGATTTATAAATAATCTTCAAGAAAACAAAAAAATAAATAAATGATATCCTATCTGAATCTGTGGAAAGAAGTTTGGCTGAAACCAAGAATTGCTGTGATTGCTTTGAATGATAATTCTAATGCCACGTTCTATAGACTTTATACCAAAGAGAAACGTTTTGGTTTTATCATTTGTGCCCTTTATGCTATTTGGGTTTTGGGTACTGAGGTCAGTTGGAGGCTCCCTTGACCTTGCATAAATTTCTATTGCATAATATAATTAGTATTTCCACACACACACACACACACACACACACACACAGATAATATGCTTGGAATGCAGCAGGCTCATCTACATGTATATGGTTGGTGTATTTTGCTGCCATTATAAAACATTGCTTTTTCAGAAAACGAAAAAATACTTTCACCATTCCATTTCTTTTTACATTAGCAACAGTTTCAGCTTAACTCATCAAAGTGGTTGCTTGACCTGCTAGAAATAGCAACAGAATCTTCATCAAATGCCCCTGCTGCCTTAAACAGTTGCACACTGGATAATAGAGTCTGAGGTATAATAGGGTCATCATACAAAAAAGGGAAACTGTGGCTGGAAAACCTTTACAATTCAGAAGTTTACTCCACCAGGGCATAACTGAAGCCGAACGAATCACCTGTTTGGTTAAGAGTTAAATTAATTTACATCACTGATTAATAATGGAGCTAATGAAGAAGAAGTGATAAAAAACCTTTTAAGCCTAATGTTGAAATTTTAATATTTTTCAAAACCCTTTTATTGAAGTGTCAGACGTATTAATTCATGTGTTTTAGTTTAACCCTTTTAGTATTCAGATTATTCTGTTGAATGTAATCCTTATTTATTCATATTGTTTTGAATTAATCCTGGATTATCTCATAGCTTTGAGATTTTGATGATGTGAATTGTTTATTTTTAGAATGACACTGTAGGGTAGGTGTGAGAGGCTGGATCCAATCAGTATGAACATAAACTGATATGGCTGGTTTAAATGCTAAAGGGCTAAGGTAAATATTTATTTGTCCTTGGCAAAGCATTAAACTATATCCCACTTGACAATTGGTGTTGGTTTGTTTATGTCCCCATAACTTAGCAGTTCAGCAAAAGAGACTGATAAAATAAATGCCAGGTGCCTCCACCAAAAAAAAAAAGAACACCAAACAAACTGGAGTTGATTTGATTAAAACCCCTCAAGACAGTGGCCTCAAATGGCTGCAGTCCAATGATTGAAACAAGTAAAAGGTAATGAAATGCCATTAATAAATAGAAAGATATTTTGGTCTTTTCATGCACAATATTAGATAATGTCTACCCTTACATGTCGCCCCTAATCTAAAGATGCACATATCTTTTAACCATATACAGAAATATGCTAAAAAAAAGACCAATTCCATTTCTTTTTTTCTTCTCTCTCTTCCTAAAATATCTACACATTAAAGGTATAATATTTCTTCAGTAAAACAACCTACCATACAAGGTAATTCAACTGCCCCCCACTCACCATATCTATACCATTTTCTTCCCTACTGAGATGGGTGGAGTTGCAGTTAGTCCTTCAGAAAATCTCAAAGACAACCCTGCTACTTTGTGTTCCTCTTATGCTGATTCTCTTTAAAGAATATATTCCTACTATCAAAGTTGTCTATGTATATACATATAAAAAACTCTCCCCGCCCCAACCAAAATTGCAGACTTGAAAACATTTAGCAAATATGAAACCAAAGAGGAATGTTGCATGAACTTCGCTCCTTCCCCACCGTTCCTCTAAGCCCTACTCTCCCTGCAAAATGGTGATAAGCAAAAGTCTGAAACTTTGGTTGAGGGTACTGAAGATGATAAATGGTTCCTTTATGAGAAAACCAAATAAATCTTGTCAGGTGAAAACATGGGTGGTAGAAGGGAGGGGCTGCTTATTTCAGTGTAGAATAAATAAGGTTAGTTAACATCGCAAAAGGGTTCCACGGAATTACTTTTACAACCCTCTAATCTAATCAATAGGTGGGGCTATAACTGACAGGTGAAGAAGCTTGCATTGTATTCATAAAGTTCAGGGTTTGATTCTGCTGCACAGCACCTTGGGCAAGTGTTTCCCACTATCTGTAACCTTCTACTGACCAATGTCTGGTGAATGGAATCTGGAAGATAGAAACTGTGCAAAAGCTGCCCTATTGTGTGCACATATGTACACAACATTGCTTTATATTTCTTTTCCATGCTGTCATGGATTGGCAAGGCATGAAACACATGTCACTGCGAAAAGAGGGCATAAATGATATGTGTGTGTGTGTGTGTGCGCGTGCATGCATGTGTGTGTGTGTGTATACATATGTATTTATATATAGATAGATAAATAGACAGACAGATAGATAACTGTTTCCCATCAATCAACCAAACGTCCATTAGAAACTTGACAGTTTAAGCCAATGACAAACTTTTTTAGTCTGGTGTGAGGAAATTTTTTTCTAGAAGTGGATACAATTGAGATGTGTTTCACAATTCCACACCAAGAATCTCTACCCACCTCTAGCTTTGGTAGGCCTTCAATTTCATTTCGTGTGACTCTGCTAATGACATCCATGTTGCCGTGTGATCTTTGTCCTTGATGTAATTGACTAACACTAATCAAAATGACCCAGTGTTGAGTACTACAGATAAGATCCTGCCAACTTGCCACCTTTTTACAGTTTCAAATTTTGGCACAAGACTAATGAATTTTGGAACAGGGGAGAAGGAAAGTTGATTACCATTGATCCCAGTAATTGATTGGTACCTAATTCTATTGACCCAAGAAAAATGAAGGGCAAAGATGGCCCTGGTGGAATTTGAACTCAGGATGTAAAGACAGAACAAATTCCACTAAGCATTTTGTCTAATGTGCAAACGGTTCTATCAGCTTACCACCTTATTAATAACAAGAACAACAACAACAACAACAATAATCCTTTCTACTCTAGGGGGGGAGCAAAACCTGAAATTTTGTGCGTGGGGCATGTTGTTTACATCAACCCCAGTGTTCAACTGGTATTTACTTCAACGACCCTGAAAGGATGAAAGGCAAAGTCAACCTTGGTGGAATTTGAACTCAGAGCATAGCGGCAGATGAAACACTGCTAAGCATTTTCCCAGGCATGCTAATGACTCTGCCAGTTCACCACATTAATAATAATAATAATAATTATGATGATGATGATGATGATGATGATGATGCTGATGTTTAAATGTATAGACATAAATTTGTATTTCTTTTCTTATTCAAGAGATTTGGATTGGTGAAGGTGTTGTAGAAAGAGAGAAGTAGAGTCTTAAGTGTTGGCACCATGAAAACGGGGCGTTACCGAAAAATATGGATAGCAATTACATGAGTTGGAAGTTCTAAAGGACCAGGGTGTGTTTGGCAGGGGGAGAATTTAGTGAGAGTGTGTGGTGTGTGGTGAATGGGGTGGTGGGTGGGCTTGGCATCACCATATCTGATTTCATTGCTGTATATTCCTTTAAACATAAGATATATCTCAATTATGGAATGGCAGCAACAGAATCAGAAATAAGAAGCCCACCCCCCGCCTCCCGTCTCACAATAGAATTTACCAAAAAGACAAAAAAAAAAAACCCCAGAAAATCCATTTCTTGTTTTGCAGCAAATTCTTTTCTTTAATTCTTGTCTTAACTTAGCATATGTTTACTCATTCTCCAAACACCGTTCATTAGGGATGGGGGTGAGTTGGGGGTGGATACCCTCCCCTCAAAAAAAAAGGAAAACAAAAAACAACACAAAACAGTTGCAAGAAGGGATTAAAGAATAACACATATTGC